>NW_013541458.1:336901-420133 GCF_000499545.2 Eimeria tenella
AAAAATGCAGAGCATTTTTGCCCACGCCAATAATCGATTTTTGCAACCTAGGTGAGCTCGGGATCGGTTCCAGAGAAAGCGAAAACGTGAAACACACTGGCACTGCATAATAGCGCCAGCAAGAACGCACACAATATAATCACTCAAGAAATGTCTGGTGTCAAGGATGACGGAGCGAAATGCGTACTAGAAAAATTAGGATTGCAGGTCGAAGTAGCAGCAGGTGCAGCAAAGTGTATGCCTCGCCTCGCAACTGAGGAGCCAGCCCTACAAGAAGGCGCAAACTAGCGATGTTCACTGTACAACATTGTCGGAGCTTTCGTCTCTGTGCAGCTAACAGCTTTGTCATGTGTGCGCACGAGACACTCTGGCTAGTGAGAGACGCGGCCGCACGCCCAGCCGATTGGGTACTTTCAATAAACGAAGTCTCGAGATGCCAAGAGTCCCAAATTGCCAGTACGATGATAGGACAGGGCTTTGCCCGTTCTTAAGTCGAAATAGATTTTAGAAAGGGCACTGGACTGCGAAGTCTAAAACCACTGAGTGAGCAGCACCTGCAGTGTTTTCACATGGCTAAGCAATGCGGAGTGAATTTGACCATGAAAAATGTAGGTATTGCATAGAGTTAAAACTAAATAAGTGGTACTAAGATGTGTTGGGAGGGGAGAGCATTGTTGCATTCTTCGTCGAAGCTAGCCTTCATCAACTACTTGCAGTAAGCGGCATTTGAGCTAAAGGACCTGCCTCTAAACGGCTTAGGAGTGCCTTCCCAGGAAATCGGCAGAGGCTTGGCGTCTCCAGTAGTTGTTCTGCTGTTTGTTATTTGAGCTTAAGACAGAATGATCAAGGCGAGGGACAAGAGAGCAGTGGAGACGCTGGGGACCGAGATAGACACCGCACCTTTGCCCACTCCCCAGAGAGCATTGTAGACTTCTGTTCTGCAAGCGGCACGATACAGTGACCGTTATTGCGTTTGGAGAGTCCATCCTTAAAATTCCATGCATGTGAGTTGCAGCACATTCCTACATTTGTTCTGCGTTTTGTGCTGTCGAGTATTCATCTAGATGGCTAGAGCTTACATAAATGGGGCATCCCCAGTTTGAAGAGGATCTATGAAGTAGCAGAATAAGATGTTGTGGCCTCCTGTGCAGTTTTCGGTTGCTGCACATGAGACCTTTTTGCTTTTGCTTGACATCAAAAATGCCACGTTGCTGGCCGCTACATTATTAAATGGGGCCTCTGTAAAATTATATTTTGCCTGTTGATGGGTCAAAGTTGGACCTGCAGAACGAAAGCGACTACATGTTAGGGCAGAAAAGCTAAGATACACTTTTTAGAACAAGTTGCAGACAAAGTAACGCACGTACAGACTATGGGGTTCAGAAGCTGTAAGACTGGTCCAAGAAAACAAGCTCAGCAAGTGACGGACTTTTCCAGATAGTCGCGACCATCTCTGTAAGTCGTTTGGATCAAAGAGATGCAATCGAGCTTCGTGCCGTACGCGAATGGAATTACGAGTCCAGGATACTGCAAAGGAACACGAGAGCAATCGTGTCTGAAATCCCTGGAATAAGCCCATAAAAGTGACATTTTTTTCCTTTTTCTTGCAGATGTCTATCAGTTTAGCCGACAGCGAATGCTGAACGCAGCTAATGCTACTTCGTTACTCATACTTGAAGCCATACCGTTTGCGCGTTTGCGCTTGCAGCGAATTCACATGTAGCTGCGTCCGTGCCCCCTAGCTTTGCTGCAATCGTTTTGGCAGTAGCACCTTGCACTTCCTCTTTTTTTATACTTTTCAGGCTTTCGGTCACCTCGCCATCTTGCGCCTTAGTGAGGGCTTCTAACAGGCCTTTGGCGGTTTGCGTCCTCATGTCGTTTATGATGGTCAGGCATTCTGAAAACGAATTTAGCAACGAAACGGTCCTATCGCTGCAGTCGCTTTCACTGGTCCATCCAGTAGCCGTTTGAGGATTGCACAGGAAGATGTGCATTGAAGCGCTGTCGAAATATCATTCACTGAAAACTTTCGTAGGTAGACTGCTCTGATATGCGTGGCTGCGACTGTAATGTGCAAGCAATACCGCTGTTGGCTCGCATACCCCCACAAATCGAACAATGCCTGGGGGTAGCTCGGCACCGTTCACTTGGCACTCTCATTCATGGTTCACCATCAGTTTTGTCGTCAGCTGTGGGCGGTGTTTGCTGCACGGACACAAATAATGTTGAACCGAGGCGGCTATCCTGAGAAACTTCTGTGGTAGAGCACAGGGAAAGCGCCAAAGAGCAGTTCGGTATGACTACACTTGCCAACATGCCAGCATAGCACGCAAACAACCCAACGTAGGTCATTGTGGGGAAACGTAGGTTTGTCACAAAGTAAGTGACAACACATAAAACCAAACGAAGTGAGCACGAAAAGAGAGGAGAGGAAAAAGCAGAGAACGAAGCCGTGTAGGGTCTGATCTCAGCGGTTATGGGATTATTTGTGTGCTTGACAAATAGTGGAGCCCAGGATTGGAAGCAGTGGTGACATCTGCGATGCCTCGATCTCAACATCCAGTCGCAGAGGAATTTGCTTCAGAAGCTCCAGAACTTTTTCAGACCTCAGAAATTTTCAACACTCTAGCGTATTATCACAACTCTAGTGTCTCATCAGTATGCTATACCGTATTTCTTTTGTTTTACAGATGTCCTTGCCGGCTGACTGAGGCAGATCCCGGAATCACCCAAGGCGAAGCCACACTGTCGATACACCATCCGCAGTAGAGGGGAGAAAATTTGCGCAGGGGATAGGTCGACTTATCAGAAATTAAAAGTTTAATTTAAGCCGTGCAGGAAGGTATTTCGAATCCATTGAGGAGAAATAAGCTGTTATGCGTGATAACGAGGTTCGGTTGAGATGTGAGCGGATTGTAACCTGCATCCTCACAAAGTTCTGACGACAGAGCTTCTGAATTTAGCTGAGCCATGCAGATCAAATGTACGCTGGCTGCCTACAGAGTCAAAAGAATAGCCACACGTCGTGTACACTAACGTGCTTGAATGCCCGGGTTACCTTTGCTACTTTCAGGTTTAATTCCCGGTCAGAGAATACCAGAACTTTTCCCGCTAGCATTTCCCTGTCTATCAGTAAAGAAGATATGTGCATATTTAGTGATGCTGATTAGGACTATTTCGAATCGGCTTTTTTGTTTCTGTCTGCGAACCACCCTGGCCGTTGCCACTGCAAAAGCATCCAACACTCCGAACAGCTGGTGGCGCCATCGGACGTTGTGCTACATAAATGAATTTTCCAAAAGTCCTCAATTATCATTTTAGAGTCGGTGACAAGCTTAGCAATGCCAGTAGTACTAAGTTGCCTGGTCTGCACATGCCTCGTTTCTTACTCTAGCCCTGAATGCTGGCTGTGTGGCGGTGCCAGTACTAAACGCACACTACTAGAGCAATAAATACTTGAAACCTCTCTAAATAAAATTGCATAGGGAGTAAGTGGCTTCGTTTTGAACGTTCATCACTGATCGGCTGAATGCCACTCTCCCGCATGTACTTCTTAGTAGAGGTCTATTTGACTGCCTTAAGCGTTTGCTGAGGAATATGGCCAATGAGAATGCTCTAAACAGGAAAAGTTAGGCTATCTTTGCATTTGTGACTCTCTACTTGAGTGTAATGAAGCAACGGACCTCTGAGCGTGCTACAAGAGCCATTGGGCACAACGAGTAAGCCTATTGACATGCCGGCGAGCCAGCACCAAACCTAGAACAGGCGAAACTCAACTTTGGGGGAGTGCCAAACGAATGCTATATATTAATCATTTATTGTACGAAGTCTGTGCCTGAAGGTCAAAATTTACGAGATTCTCCCAGCCCTCTCAGGTCAAATAGTCTCGAAGTGCTCGATTCACCCCTGTTCTTTGGCAAAGTCCAGTAGTCAGCGTGCTCTCTTCGTCTCGCAACTGGGCAGCACACTCCAGAAGAAAATACAGAATTGGACCGGATTCTGTATAACGTTATTGGAACTTCCATCTCCGTGCAGCTAGCGGCCTTGTCAGGTGTGTAGACGAGGCACTCTGGGGTGGCAAATGTCGCAGCAGCTCGACTAGCCGATTAGGTGCTTTAAATAAATGGAGTCTCGAATTTTAATAGAATGCTTGGACGGGGCTTTGCCCGTTCTTGAGTCAAAATACATTTCAGAAGGAGCGTTTGGCAGTGAAGTCCAGAGACACGGCGAGCCCAGCCAGGCTACATAATGAGCAATAACTTCAATGTTTTCACACAGATAAGCGCAGTGCGCTGTAAACTGAAAGATCATGGTGACACTCGGTAGTCCGCGTAGGGCAAACTTGGCCGAAGCTCCTCCCCATCAGCGACTTGCAATGCGTAGCAGTGGAGCTCAGAGGCCAACCTCTAAATGACTCAATACTGTCTTTCTACAGAACTTACACAAATATAATATCCCCAGTAGCTGCTCTGAAGTTTGTTCGTCAACTTTCAGTGAGAACAGTGAAGGTGAGTGCCAAAAGAGCGGTGGCAGCTTTGGGAGCCGAGATGTACGCCGCACCTGTCTCCACTTCCAAGAGAGCACTGTAAAGCTCAGTTCTGCGAGCCACAAACGGCAATTACATTTCCTGCGCTTTCCAACCCCCAACGTGCAAAGTGTTATTCTCTGTTTTCGCTGCACATTGATAAGCCTGTTCTACCTTCTGTGCTGCCGGCTAGTCACGTGGTTAGTACAACAGGTACGTGAAAGGCGCATCTCCACTTTGGAGTGGATCTATAAAGTAGCAAAATAAAACATCATGGCCTGCTTTGCAGTCTTCGGTGGCGGCACATGAGACTGCTTGACATCAAAAACGGCACATTGCTGGCCGCTACATTCTCAAATGGAGCTTTTGTCATTTCATATGTTCCTGACGATGGGTCAAAGTTCGACCTGCGACGTGAAAGCGACAAACAGGAATCAACGCAGAATAGCTAAAAATAGAAGACGCCTCAGCACTGAGACGAGTACCATTAAGGGCTTCGCGCAGGAACCGCTGACCTGAAAAAAACTCTGGACCTAAGAGGGAGGCAGGCGGGGTGATAGCTACCTTGTGCATGCTCGAGTAAGCACAGGTACCGGCATAAACTAAAAGACACAGATACTGCAGTGACGGCCAAAGGAAACTGAAAAAAAGAGCGGACTGCTTGAGATGGGTCTACCCGGCTGTGTAAGTTGCCTGTATCAAAGCGTTACAGTCGAAATTGGTGTCGTGTGCGAACAGAATTACGAGTCCGGGATACTGCAGCAACACCACAACCACCACTCCAGAAGCCCTCTCAATGCACATAAAACAAATTCCCTTGTGGCATTTTATCACTTCAGCAGAGAAGTACCGAGAAGAAGTACTGCTAAGAGAAGCCAGCGCTGAACTACAGTCGAACTACAGTCGATACTAGACGACTAAGAGCCATACCTTTTTCGCATTCGCGCTTCCGCCCAAATCACGTGTAGCTCCCTGAGTACCCACAAGCTCTACAGCAATTGTTTGAGCAGTTGGGTTTTCCTGTTCGCGCTGTTGGATTTTCTTCAGACTTTGAGTCACTGTCATTTGCCGTGGCGAGGGTATTAAGCAGGCCCCTAAGATTTTCCGTTCTTAGAGTGTTTATGATCGTCAAGCACTCTGAAAATGCCAATTCAAGGAAATCTTAATGGAAATGCGGTTATATCGTTGCATTTGGCTCGACTGGAACAACCCAGCAGCCGCTATGAGTACACGGGTACTCCTGTGTTGAAGTGCTACCTGATCGCAATCTATCAAGGAGGGCACTTGCGCTTGAATTGAACTGAAGTCTTTGGAGATATATGCAAGCATCATATCCGTCTGTCCAAATATACCCACTGTGGCTTGGACTAGCGTAGAGCCATTCATTTGTTCACCTGTGTAGTTCACCTCCAGTTTTGTCGTTGGCTGTAGGAGCCGCCTGTGGCGTCTCTTGGCTAGACACAACTAATTTTGTGCTGAGGCTGTTTTTCTGAGAATCTTCTGTAGCAGCACGAAAGGAGAGCGCCGATGACAAGTGTGGTGTGGTCGCGCTGGCGAGGAGGCCAGCGTAGCAAGCTAACAGACCCAGGCGACTCATTGGAGGCAAGCCTATTGTGGAATAAATGACAGCACATGGAGCCAAATAAAGTAAACATGAAGGGAGTAATGGCTAAGAAAACACAGATTGGGAACATGGGGGATTTAATGGGAACGACTGTGGGCCGTGTGTGCTCAGGTAGCTGGGGCTCCATGACAAATCGATCCCAGCATTCAGTCGCCGGGGAGCTCACTTCGACTGCCCCGGTGCATCTCTAATCCTTTGAAAAAAGTTACAGTGTCTAATTACTGCGCTTCTTCCTTAAAAATAACAACCGCAGAGCAGATCCCGAGGGGTCACCAGCGGTCCAGGCACGCCGCGCACAGGCCATCCAAAGTAAGACGACAGAAATCGGTAAAAGAACTATTCTTATTAGGAAAACTTCGGGGAAAATTTGTCTTAAAGAAAGGCACTGCAAAGCTATAGATTTAAAAGAAGAAGCTGCTCGTGAGCGGGATCGCGTAAGGCCATGATGACTTGGGGACAGCGGATGGTGACCTGCTGGCTCGAACGATTCCGAAGGCAAGGCTTCTGAATTAAGCTAGACCTCAAGGTTTACAATATACTCAAAATGTACGTAGGCAAGTTTAAGAGTCGAAAAGGGGGCTATACACCGTGTACGCTAGCTTAGCAGGAGGGACGCTCTTCTTTTTTCGATGCTTCTTCTTGCCGCCTTCTGAATAATGAAAGATCCAGGCGGGCGGCATTAATCAGCTAATTCACATAGAAGTAAAAACCATTGTTGTCTAATATGTTTATGGCCGTCAGCACTGGCAACAGTACTGCACAGTCCAGCAATATCTAACAGCACCTGATGCTGAGCTCCCCTGGTGAACTTGCCTTCAAAGACGGCAATTAACAATTTCGTGACGGATATAAGCCCGGAATATCGAAGATCACTCGCCTGACTTGATTCGAATGTGCGTCATTTCTCACTGTGGCACGAAGCTTTTCCGTACGTCAAGAAATTCAAGGATCCAAGGCGCAGAATATGCTTGGAAGAACCCACTGGGAGTAAGAGAACAACGGGAAGAAAAAAGCGGAGAGTGAAAGCATGAAGCAACTGTTTGTAGTTTTTCCTTATCGACACACGCCCCATCAGAGTGATAGTTCCAACACTCATTGGGGCAAAACATTATAATGAACCTCTCACCGCTGCTCGGTGAGCTGCAGTGTGCACTGCATGTGGATGTGGAGCAGCATGGTCCTGCGGCCGCTGCTTGTCTCCCGTGCGAAATGCACCTCGATTCTCAAACAGCGTTTAAGCGGGTGTAATAGCTCGTGAACACAGGTGCTTTGGGCTCTTCAAGAGGGGATAATGCAAGTTCGCACCATTGGACTGGGCACGCTGTAGGTCATGGTGCAGGCAAGTTGCATCAGCATCCATTTATAAAGCCTGACCTCTAATGGAAGCCGAAGCTTACAGACAGTTTGCAGCTGCCAGTGCGCTGGTCAACTGAAGCTTTTAAGTTGTTTACCAAGACCGTTTGCACCCATGAAATGCTGTTACGTTTCTCCTGCTTTGCTGCCCGACTGAAGAGAATTGTTAAAACGTTATGTTCTAATTGCTTGCTTCAGTACGCAAGACTGTCTGTCAGGATATAGGCCCCCACTCGTCGCACTGAAGCGCGATAGAGAAAGCTACGCTGTTTACAACAGCCGCCCCACATTTCGAAGTACTCATAAGCAGCTCTTACGTTTGATATCACTCATGCTTGTTTGTTTTGAAGTGATCACAAAATTACGGTAATATCTACAACACTGCACTCACGGAGAGGAGCGACCATCTGGAGCGGGAGTTTTCGGCTGCCGGAGCCCAGAACTGTTCAGTCCGAAGGGCGCCAGCATGAGTTTCGTAGCACGGCTAAGTAAGCAAGAAAAGAATACGCACTTCAATTGCGACTTGGAATGTCTGGTATTCACAGCAGTTTAATTTGAAAAAGAAGCAGGTGCACTCCATACCTCGTACACAGGCTGCACTGCCGCAGCATTTAGTCATTTCCAGTAGACTGGCGCGCAAACCTGATATTTTCTGTGCAGTATACAGTGAGTTAAAATTTGTCTTGGAGTCAGGTGGATGTCTAGTCAAACGAGGCCAGAAATTTCAAGCGCTGCGTCATTGTTACTAGAGCAGGACCTCACATAAAAGGTTGTACGACCAGGAGCAACATTCTACGAAGAAATATGCCATAGGAAAATGCACACAAGGCATTCTGCAGTCCAATTTGACATTCAAAAACCTCTACCTAGACCAAGCCCCGCAAAGGAAGAGCGGACAAAGCCCTTTGGGCATTGCCACCTGTGCGCCCACCGAAGCGTTTAGAATATTCGACTGTTCTTGTCTTATGGATGATGGGTAGCATGCCATGCATGGCAAGCAGTATTTCGGCTCAACAAACGGCAGATCATGCCGGCTTGCGCAGTTCTCCACCTCTTTAGATGGCAGTGAATGACCAGCCTAGGTTTGCGAACGTCGCATGCAGCTGCCTGTCATCGCTACGATTTTTCCTAGCACCACCTTAGCTCATACGGATTGCCGAATTGCGTATGGCATGTGTCGAAAGAACATCAATGCGCCTTTTTTCCAAAAGGGAAGAAGGATAATGCCAGATGCGGTTGAGAGATGTGAATTCACGTCGTTGTTAAGCTAGGATACAAAACCACGCTTTTAACGCTTTCAAAACGGCGCAGACAGTAAAGCATGCCTCTAGTGAATTCGATAATGTAGGACTCCGTGTACGTTGACTGCGAGTCAACGTGCCTCCACCGCCAAGGGGCAGAAAATAATGGTGAGCACAGTGGAGACGCCGGCGCTGAACAGCAAGGATGGTGTATTTCTTCAGCGTGCGCGTAGCTGCGGCCCACACAACTGCAACTTTACACTTAGTCCATCAGGCGTACTTCAACGTCACCTAAGCAGAGGAGATATTTATAGCGGTACTGTTTACAGATGAAATGGAAGCTGTGCCCGATTGCAGCTTGGAAAGAGCTTCGTCGGCTCCGGTCCTGCAAAAGGCCTGTGGCTAAATCCCACAATGGCACTATGTGGTATTTTTCAAAAAACAAGACAGGAAACAAGGGTCAGGACAAAGGAAGACAAGCGATAAAGGTATGGAAGAAACAAAAATGGGGCACGGGACACATGAAGACATGAGAAAGGAAGCAAGACACAATGGGTATGATGTGTAAAGACATGAGGGGCTTAAGAGACAAGAAGAGAAGATGGGCGACGGAACGACATGTGCACAAAAAGGCAAGAATACGGAGCGACAGAAGGAACGAAAGGCAAGAGTCGAAGAAAGGAAGGAAAAATAGACGGAAAGGCGGCAGAAGACAACAAGAAAAACCGAACGGCAAAGAGAGAGGAAACAGAGCGAGAGGACATGCATGAAGAGACAAGGAGCGCATGGAGACAGGGGCGAAGGCGTCGGGAGATGAAAGGGGACCCGGGAAGAAACAAATTCCAAGGATGAATATGAGCAAACAGTCTGCAGCCACATTACAGCATCAAATGCTGTATCCTCACGTAAGCTGTGACAGTAAGCTATGACAGGTGAATGCTATTTCAGAATCAAGAAATGCAGAGTCTTTTTGCCGACACTAACAACCACGGCTTCTGAGCAGCTTTTACTTGACAGCTTTTGGCTACCGTATATCGTGTCATCAACCTAGGTGAGCTGAGAATTGGTCCCAGAGAACTTTGAGACATGGAACTAGCTGGCGCTGCACGTTACGGTAGTGGCAGAAAGAGCGCACATAAGCTAACCACTCAAGAAACTCTGAAGTGTAACGGAACGAAATGCGAGCAAGGAAAATTAAGGCTGCACATCAAAACTTCTACTGCTGGTTTTTCAATTCTCTGAGGCCAGAGGGTTTCAAAATTAAAATCCCTGTATTTGGCAAACTTCAAAGCAGCAACAGATGCAGCGAAGCATACGCGTTGTCTTGCAAACTGAGTAGAACGCCGTAGAAGAAAGCGCACACTAGGAACGTATGCTGGGTAGTAAGAGTTGCAGCAGCTTGCCTAGACGGTTGGGTGCTTTCAATAAACAGCGCCTCAGATTTCCACACAACTGTTGGGAAGGGGTTTGACCGTTCTTAGGTTAAAATGCATTTCAGAAAGAGGCATGGGGCTGCAAAGTCTAAAATCTTGAGTCACAGAGCGCGTACAACGAATTCATTCAGTAACCAGCACCTTCATCAATTTCATATAAAAAAGCCCAGCGCGAAGTGAATTTAACAGCAATAAAACTAGATACTTCATGCAGGGCAAATAGATAAGGGCTACAAAGATATAATATGGAGCGAAATCTACGTTGAATTCTTGGCTGAAGCTCCTCCTCATCAGACACTGGCAGTAAGTTGCAGTAGAACTCAGAAGCCAGCCTCCAGACAAGTCAGGAGTGCCTTTCAACGAATTTTGTACAATCTCGACACCTCCAGTAGATGTTCTGGACATTGTTCGTCAACCTCAAGTCACAATGATCAAGGCGAGGGACAGAACAGCTCGGGCGACGCTAGGAACTGAAAGGGACGCCGCGCCTCTCTCCACTCCCTCCACTCCCCCGAGAGCATTGTAAATCTCAGTTCTGCAGGCCGCACGATACAATTTTCTTTATTGCGCCGAGCGACTCCTATCGTCCGAAGTATCATGCTCGTGTGTTGCAGCACACCGATAATTTCTTTAGCGCTGGTGCTGTTGACTGGTCATGCGCGTGGCTTAACTCTTACATGAAAGGTATGTCCCCACTTTGGAGCGGCTCTATGAAGTAGCAGAATAGGACATCATAGCCTTCTTGGCAGTCTTTGGTAGCGGCATAAGAGACCTTTGCGCTTTTTTCCGACAGTAAAAATGCGACATTTCTGGCTGCTGCACTATCAAACGGTGCTTCTTTAACATTATACTTGCTCGTTGACCGGTCAAAGTTCGACCTGCGGAGTGAAGGCGGCAGTAATCAGAGCAAAATAGCTCAAGGACAATAAAAACGTTTGGAAGATAGAGGACGAACGAGCAATGAGACAAGCACTACCTAGGGCCTCGCGCTGGAAACGCAGACCTGGAACAGCACTTGGCTAGAAGGAAAGGCAGGTGGGAGAGTGGGCTAGCTTGTGCATTCCATCAAGCAAGCACAGAACTCCGACCCGAGTACAAACTATGAGGTAGAGACACTGTGACATAGGCCAAAACCAATGAAATAAAACAGACAACGGACTGTTTGGGGTGGCGACGCCCCGTGGTGTGAGTTGCCTGGATCAAATCGTTGCAGTCGAAGTCCGTATTGTGTGCGAATGGAATTACGAGCCGGGATACTGTGAACCAAGAACAAAGCAACCGCTTCAGAGGCCCCTTGAATGAACAGAATAGAATGGCACCTTTAATTTGTCCTGCGGGAGCTTGCTACTTCAGCGTGAAGGCACTGCTAAATGAAGCTAGCGCTGCATTACAAGCGAGACTAAATGCCTAAAAATCACACATTTTCCGCATTCGCGCTTTTGCCCGAATTACAAGTTGATGCTTCGGCACCTGCAAGCTCCACTGCAATCGTTTGGGCCGTAAGGTTGTCCGCTTCACCCACTTGGATCTCCTCCAGGTTTTTAGACACCTCACTATCGTCCGCTCTAGTGAGGGGTTTCAGAAGGTCTGTAAGAATTTCCGTCCTTGGGGCGTTTATGATAGTCAGGCACGCTGAAGATAGCAAGGCGAAACATGCTGGACGGAAATGCCGCTATATCATTGCACTTGTTTTCAGTGGATTACCCAGTAACCCTTAGGAGTACACAGATGGGCCTCGGTTAGAGCGCCACCGAATGACATCTACCAAAAATAGGGCGCCTGCGATAAACTGCACTAATGTGTGTGCAAAGCTCAACAGGCAGAGTCTCCGTAGGTCCAAATATATGCACAGATATGTGGCTGGAGCTAGCGTGGTCTCATACACTTGCTCTCATTCGCAGTTCACCTTCAGTTTCGTCATCGGCTGTGGGTGCCGTCTGCAGCGAATTTTGGCTTGAAATGAATAAGTTTGTGCTGAGGCTGCTCTACTGAGAAGCAGCTATGGCAGAGCGAACGGAGAGCGCAGATGAGAAGTGGAGTGCGCTGGTGGTTGCGAGGACACCAGCGTAACAAGCCAATAAATTTACGTGAGCCATTAGGGGGCAGCAAGCCTCTTACGAATTAGATGAGAGCAGATGAAGCCGAACAAAAAAGCACGAAAGGAGAAAATTGTAAGAAAACAAAGAGTTGAAGTGTGCAGCACTTGATGGGGATGACCTTGGGTCGTGTCCACGGAGGTAGTTGGGGACCTCTACGACACCTCGATCCCAGCATCCAGTCACCCAAGAGCCTGTATCGGCTGTCCCGGCACAACCAGCAACCTCTAAGGAAAACTTTGCATTATCTCATTGCTTCGTGACATTGTATTGCTTTCACAGATATAAATGCATATATATGCATCGGCCGCTGTGACCAGCGGTCCAGGCACGTCATACACAAGCCATCCACAATAACATAACGGAAATCTGTAAAGGAATCATTCGTATGAATAACCATTAAAAATATAACAAGACTTTAAAATTTAGGTACTTCTAAACTTTTGATTCGAAGAAAATGCTACTCATGATAGCGGGACCCAATGGAGGTCACGACGGCATGGGGTGAGCGCATGGTGACCCGCTATTTCAGGGCTTTCACGATAAAAATTCTGGTATAAACTAAAATACCTGACTCAGAAGTTTCGAATAACACGGGCGTAGGGAGGCTGTATAGCCCAGAAAATTGCCACATTCCGTGCACCCGGAGGGCCATTTTACTGTGGACGTTTTACTGCGGCCGACTTCTCGATCAAACACACACAAACAAACTGAACCCCCACCAAAAAATTGACTGGGTTCACATATGCCTCGTTTCGTTGGAATAATTCATTAAGACATTCCCTTTATGCATTAACTCCAAGAAAAGACCAAAGCGGCTATTGGCTTCGCTGTTAGCATCCAACGGCTAAGGCGGCGACGTTTGCTTCTACGCACGTGAGTAAGGAGCTATTCAACTACAAAAGCCGTCTGACAAATTGACATTATTTAAGATAAGGTTACATGTAGCTGTGGAGCGACCAGATTCGTATCTTAGATTCCATTCGGCTGCCAAATGCAACTCTCAGTCAGCAAGCCTGTCTGCTGCCAAGAGTGGCACTGCTTGCTTCACCAAGCTCAACAGCCCCCTTAGATAGATAAGAGAGGCGTGCAAATCTCCACACGCGCACGTGAGGAATGTGGCGCCAGGTAGGGGAAATATTTCTTGCAGCCCTAACACTGGCTGAGTGATGAAAAGGGGAAGCTTTCAAAGTAATCCTCATGCACCCTTTGAAAATGTATGGTGCACTATGGTAACTTACCAGCAGCGTTGAAAGGCTAAGCTCCTCTCTGCTTCTCCTGAGGCCAGACAGCTGCTGGGAAACTTACTGCCTTTGAAGCAGTGTACCTTGCTGAAGACCAACCAGCTTTCCATTTTCGCTCGAACCATGAAGCTTAATTGCATCTCAAGTTTTAAAAGAGAGAAGAACACAAACATTGAAAACTTTGGCGGCATAATGCTCTACAACTTTACTGGAATTTCCGACTACCAGCAGCATTGCCCGGTGTGTACACGAGATTTTCAGCGCAGGAGTCGCAGCCGCTCTCCACGCCAATTGCATAATTTTTATAAACGGAGTCTAGGATATATACCATGATCCCTCGACGGGGCTTTGCCCGTTCTTCAGTCAAAATGCGTTTCAGAAGAAGCATTGGGAGGCGAAGTCTAGAGTGGTGGAACGACCGCAGCCAACTCAATGAGCGGCACTTCTAGTGTTTTCACGTGAAAGCATGCTAGGCTGGGTTAAAGCAACAGTAACGGAACTAGCTATTCCATGTAACGGAACTAGCTATTCCATGCAGTGTAAATAAAACAAGTGGGGCTTAGATGTGGCGTGGAGAGAAAGCTATGCCGCATTCTTGGCCGAAGCTCCTCACCAGCCACTCGCAGTACGTAGCAGTTGAGCTCAGAAGCCAGAGTCTATACGACTCATAAGTGGAGTCCAACGAAGTCTGCTTAACCTTGATATCTCCAGTAGCTTCTCTGCAGTTTGTACGTCAAGGTCGAGTCAGAAGAACCACGATGAGGGACAAAAGAGCGGTGGCAGCGCTGGGAACTGATGTTGACGCTGGGCCTGTCTCCATTTCCCAGAGAGCATCATAAAGCTCAGTTCTGCAAGCGACACGACATACTTACCATTATGGGACCTCGAGAGTCCCACTGTGCAGTGTGATGCTCTCGTGTTGGGGCGCAGTGGTAGCTGTTCTACCGTTTGTGCTAACGATTGATCATGTGGATGGTTTAACGCTTACGTGAAAGGCGCATCTCCAGTTTGTAGTGGCTCTATGAAGTAGCAGAATAAAATATTGTGGCCTCCTTTGCAGTCCTTGGTGGCAGCACATGATACCTTTGTGCTTTTGCTCGACATCAAAAATGCGACATTGCTGGCCGCCACGTCATTAAAGGGAGCTTCTGCAACATTGTATTTTCCTGTCGATGGGTCGAAGCTAGATCTGCGGAACGAAGGCGATAATGACTAAGGCAGAATAGTTTAAATACGAAAGTGCGCAGATAGAAACTGCAAGGCATAGGAACTGTACGACTGGATGGGCAAAAGTAGATCATACAAGCGACGGACTCCTTGAGGTGGCTAAGTCCAGCTGTATAGGTTGCTTCGATCAAAGCGCCGCAGTCAAATTTCGCGTCGTGCGAGAATGGAATAACAAGGCCGGGGTACTGCAGAGCAATACCAGAACACAAGCTTTTGAAGCCCCCTAAATAAGCATAAAATATTGAATTTTCTCCTTTCCCTTCAACTGCCCACCATTCTAGTCGGAAGTGACTGCTGAACGCACTTAGTGCTGCACTTCATTACTGATACCAGAAGCCATACCGTTTCTGCGTTTGCATTGGCTGCCGAGTCACAGGTAGTTGCATCCGTGCCCGCAAGCTTTGCTGCAATCGTTTTGGCAGTAGGATTGCCCTCTTCCTCTGGTTTTAACTTTTTCATGCTTTGCGTCACCTCTTCATCTTGGGCCTTGGTTAGGCCTTGTAATAGGTCTTTGACAGTCTCCGTCCTCACGGCGTTAATGATGGCCAGGCATTCTCAAAACAACAGCATAACACAAGCTTGATGCCAAAGCAGCCATGTCGAGACAGTTGCTTACATTCGACCGTCCAGTAACCATCTGATGAATATGTTTGCGGACTTGCATTGAAGTACCACTAAAGTGCCATCTACCAAAATGAATTGGGAGGAAATTGCACAGGAATGCAGTGTGGCCGTCATCATCTATGTGCATACCCTCAGTAGATCCACACATATCCGCAAATGAAACAAAGACTGGGGCTAGCTTAGCACGATTCACTTGTCGCTGTTATTTATGGTTCACCATCAGTTTTGTCGTCGGCTGTGGGCGCCGTCTGCTCAATCGACAGAAATAATGTCGAGCCAGCACGGCTCTCCTGAGAGACTGCTCTGGTAGAACGAAGGGAAAGCGCCAATGAGAAGTTCGGTGCGGCCAGGCTGGTGAGCAGGCCACCATAGCAAGCAAGCAAACCTACGCGGATCATTGTGGAAAAACAGGCTCGTTACAAAGCAAATAATGAATGATAAATCAGACAGAACGACCATGAAAATAGAAAAGGGAAGGGGAACAGAGAATTAAGGCCTGTAGGATTCTATTGGAAGAGTGTCAAGCACACACAGAATAATAACTAATGTTATGTGTGCCTGACAAAGAGTGGATCGTTGTTCTTTCATTGGAGACCCTACGATGACTCGACCCCAGCATCAAGTCACCCAAGACTCTTTCAGATAGCCTCAAGGGCTATAAAAAGCGTTTTAGTGCTTTATTACTTTTGTGATGGCGTACTTCTTTCTACAGGATATCTATGTGCACTGCTGTGCATATTCCAAGGAGTCACAAGTCAAAACCTTCAGTGACTCTGCCGTGAGTGCACGAGGCAGGGTAGGGCGAAAAAACTTCGTAGGTGGGAAAATTCTGATTACAACATATTACAAATTCAAATTCTGGATTATAGAAGTGTAATTCGAAGCTAATGCGGGGAAATAAGATTGTACTCGTGACAGTTATGGCGTTGCGCGAGGCCACAAGTGTTGTGTGTTGCGTGAGCAGACGGTGGCCGGCAGCCTTACAAACTTCCCGTGGAAAAGCTTGCCAATGGAGATGGGCCATACAGCGCATCTTTGTTTAAAGCACAGGAAGCCAGGGTATGGAACTCACAGAATGGCCACGCTCAACGCACACTTGCGTGCTTGAGAGGTTGGGTTACTCTTGCTGCTGCTTCATCGAGCTGCCTTCTGAGTTAAAGGATCTCGGGACTTTTCTCCATCAATAGTTCCCCTCTAGCAATAAGATGCATGCGTGTTTTTCAATGAGTTCGAACGGGACCATTCCTTACGGGCTTTTGTTCTACTTAGGCACCAGCTGGCCCTCGCCCGTAGCTGAAGTATCACCCAGCCCAGCCACTCGTAACGCCACTGGATGGTGAGCTGTTCAAGGGAGCTGGTTAAAAAGCCCATATTATTTTCTCAAAGCCAGATGCAAGCTTTGCAGATCCAGTAGTACTGAGGTCACTTGACTCGCAGATGACTCGTTAAGTATTTTGGCGCTGAATGCTCGCAATTATGATGATGGTAGTACTAATCGCTCAATGGTGGAGCAATAATTCCGGCTGCAGTGTGAATGCACTTAGACTTAAATGGCTAGTGGCTCTGCCTTGAACGCCCAGGATAGATGGATAGAAGCCCAGATTCGCGCATATATTATTTTTCCCAGTGCTGCCTCCAACATTTGTCAGACAAATATCACCAAAGGAAATGTTATATGCAGAGGACAACCGCGTCTCTTCGCATTCCAGACTCTATACATCTGTGCAAGCAACGGCCCCTTAACTTGCGTGCTACCAGAAACACTGGGCCAAGCACAGCAGTGCTTGTCTCCCCGTACTCACCTGCTGCCCAGGTAAATTAAAGCCCTTCAGCGCAAATTACAGCAGGTGCCAAGAGAGGCGAAACAAAAGTTAGGATGACAACTTCGGCCGAAGGTCAATAGAATCTATGCATTTCTTGATGCTACGTGCCGTGAACGGGGCAGCAGGTTCCCCTACCACGATGTTCGCCTTCCACCCTTCGCAATATGGAAACGGTCAGATCATCTTTGCTAAACTATGGAGCCACAGCGCCAGGAAAAAGCTCGCTGCTATTCGGAAGCAGAGGCCAAAAATGCTACGTATTAAGGATATATTGCGCTGAGCTTTCGGGCCTTGAATTTCTTATTACGAGGTGAAATTGTAGTGCCACTAGGCTGCATGACGCTTGCATGTGTCAACCCGCAAAAAACGAAATACTGTAATGGCTAATTTATGCGCGAGCACATCATTTAGCACTTGAATAATCATGTATGTGGAATAACATATGTGTGTAGTAATACCTGCGCATGAGTGCATACAGCGATAACGTAGATACAATCACTTGTTTCTACTGATTCATGCCTGTTGTTTGTGTTCAGTTACCCAACCGTACAGCAGAGCTGAGTGTGACGTGCAGGGAAAGCTCAATTCGTGTAACTGCTACTACTCTGACTGCCAACAAGAAGATTCTTGAAGCTGCTTTGCGCCGCACCACTTTCGGTGCAGCTGCTTGTGATTGGGTCCCGCAACTTCCCTGGATTGCTTTGTATCTATTTCGTGCTTGAGAAGTGTGCTACAGCTTTATTGAGCCACGAGTACCAAGTCTACTCCATATAATGAATAAATGCGAAGCTATTAGGCTGCCTACAGCCCTGATATTGATACAACGGAAGGAAAAATACGAACAGAAAAAAGACAGGAGACGGAGGGGGACATCAAGCACAAAGGGACAGGGGCTCAAAGGAGACAAGGGGCAATCGGAAGGCAAAAAAGGACCAGAAAAAAAAGACATTCGAAATTGCGTTGAACGAGTTGAGGAATAAGTGCGGAAAAAACTGCAGCTATGCTGCGAAGTAAAGTGCCGTACGCTCGCTTGAGCTGTGGTAAACAAACGATACTTAAAAAGTGGGGAGATGCACAGCCTTTTTGCCCACACCAACGGTTGTGACTTCTCTGCAGCTTTTACTGAATTGCTTTAGATTACCATAGATCACTCATGCAGCCTAGATGAATTCGATATTATTCATAGAAAGCTCTGAGAGAAAAGGAATGAACTGGCGCTGCACATATGGTCGCGGCAGCAAGAGAGCTTAAAAGGTTATTAATCAGGGAATCTCTGGACTGAATTGTGTCAAAGCGGAACAAGAGCTAGGAAAGTTATGGCTGCAGGCGAAAATTCACAGGTTTTTCTTCAGCTCCGTCATGTCAGTGAATTTCAAATTTAAATCTTCAAAGAAGCCTTGTCTTTGCCGAACATGAGCAACGGATACAGCCAGGCATGCTTTTTGTCTCTCTACGGAGTAGCACGCCTTTATAAAAAACGCAGAAGAGTAACGCATGTCTACAGCTAGTCAAATAATCACTGGAGATCCTTTCGTTAGGATTTTATCAAATATGCTATACTTCGATCAGCGCTCTTCGGGGTTAACACGAGAAATAAAAGAGTAGCCGTAATGTCAGGAACTGTTCTGGACGCTGAACTCTGCTGTCGTTTCAGAACCGCTTCATACACTTCAGCCCTGCAAAACGTTAGCACACAGTTCTCTGCCTTCACTTTCATGCCCATGTATGGTTCTGATCTCAGTGCGTACAATCTCACAATGTTGCGTTATATGAAGGCAAGAACGCAACGGGGTTTTTCTGTTAAAAATAAGAGCTGCTCATGCTATTGACGTAGCAGAAGAAGACCTCACTACCGGGTGCACAGTCTATAGTGTCAGTACATGTCACTTTTTCCGTTTCAGGATACTATGGCCGCAAGATGTTTTGCCGTTGGAAGGTCCACTGGAGCCGCGCCAAATTAATTGGTTTCAGCTGTAGCTCGTGCTGTGCACAAATCAGCAATGGCAAAATCACAGGAGCTGGAACAATAGTGCGGCCAAATAGCAGACTTGATTAAAACACAGATATGATGTTTAAAGATGGTTGCACAGGATATGCGGGGCAAAAGAAAACAAAGTGACTCTGCGTCGTCCTCCATGAAGACGCGTGGATGAACACCTCATCTTTGCGTGTAGTTCCTAGAAGCATGAAGCATTTGTTGGAGACGAGAAAACAGCAGCAAACGGACTGTTGGAAATAGCCCCGTCACGCAGTTGAAAATTCCTTGAAGAGCGTCTCGAAGCTTAACATCCTCGAGTGTGCAAACTTAATTACCAGTATCGAATACTGTACATAAACAACAGCACATTGTCAACTGCCGTGGATGGGGCAGTGCGTTTTGCGTTACTGCTTTGTGCCACCAGGTTTCTTCTTCGAAGCTGGGGAGGCCAAGAGCGGCCGCGGGACCATGCTGCAGCCCATGTAGCATACCCTTCAGCTCATCGAGGAACAGTGAGAGACTGCATTATACTCGTCTCAAAATAATATAAAGCGGATGTAAGTGTTTCTGGAGGCAGGTGTTTTGGGCTGTTTATGAGCTAACAAAGCACATCCGCACCATTAGGGTTGGATTGGACTGGGGACGCTGAATTGCATGGTGCAGGTAAGCTGCATTCGCATCCATTTATAAAAGCTGACCTAGCAAGTAGGCCGAAATTTGCCGACAGCTGGCAGCGGCCAATGCACTTAGCAGCTCAAGTTTCGAGGTCACTCATCAAAACCGTCTGCACGCACGGAATGCCGTTACGTTTCCCGTCCGCGAGGGCGCGACTGAAGAGAGTTGTTCACAAGTTATAGTCCAGTTTGCTGCTTCTGTACGCAGGATTGTGTGTCGGGATACTGGCCGTCACTCAGCACACTGAAGCGTGCACCGACTAGAGAGCTGCGCTGTTAACAACGGCGGCCTCAATTCCAATTTCCATATTTTGAACTATTCATCAACATTTGCTGCATCTGATATTGCCTATACATGCCTTTTTTGGAAGTGATCATAAATTTACGGCAATATATACAACGCTGCATTCATGGGCAAAGATAACGTTTGAATTGAAGTTTTGGACTGCACAGTCGGAAAGGCCCTAGCATGAATTTCCTAGCACGACCAACTAAGGACGAGAAGAATATGCAAATAAACTGCATCGCGGGATGCCGGGCCCCCAGAGCAGTTTACTGCGAGGAAGAGTCAGTTGGAGTCCATATCTCGCACATAGGCTAGACTGCCGCAGCATTTGAGTATTTCCAATAGACTAGAGCGCAAGCCTGGTAATTCCTGGCAAAATAGAATGAGCTAAAATTTGACTTGGAACCAGGCGGATGTCTGGACTGCGGCACTTACAAGCACTGCGAAACTGTTACTGGAGCAGGGGTTCAACGCACAAGAAATCTCATGAATGAATTGTCTCTGAGCAAAATACAGACTAGGGAAATTATGGATGCATATAAGACACCACAGCTCTCTTTTACTTCTCCCAGATCATGGGGTTTCAGAGTTAAATTTTCAAAGCGCCCGTGTGTTTGGTGAGCTTCAGCAAAAGATAAGGCGAGGCAGATGCCTTGTCCCGCAACTGAGAAGCCTGCCGTAAAAGAATGTGGAGACAAGGAACGTATGCTATTCAGCATTATCGGGACTTCCGTCTCTGTGATACTAGTAGCTTTGTCAGGTGTGCACGTGAGGCACGTAGGGTAGCAAGAGTCTCGGCCTCCTTCCTAGCCTACTCGATACCTTGAAACAGTGTCTCAAGCCGCTAATACGATACTGTGGAGCGGGGCCTTGTTCGCTGTTGATTCGGAATACATATCAGTAAAGGCTTCGGGCTGCGAAGTCTAAAATCACAGGGCAAGTGCAGTAAGCTCACTTAGTGAGCAGCAATTTCGGCACTTTTACACTGGAAATACGCGATATGTAGTGATATTCAAGGTGATACAATCCATACAGTGCAAACTACGAAGCCGCTGTAAGACGTAATGGGAAGAGAAATGTCTTCTGCACTTTTCACGGAAGCACTTCATCACAAATCACTTGCGGTAAGCGTTTCCGCTGGACCGCTCACTAGCCACCGGAGGAGTATATAAGTGGGCCACATTGAAGCGCCACTTGAATTTCATCCATCAAAAAAGGGGGCATTTGTAGAATTGCATTTGAGTTCATAAAAGCATGTGCACGCATAATATCTGTAGGCCCACACATCTCCACAGATCCGTGGAAGGCGCTAGCGTAGTGTCATTCGCTTGCACTCAGTCGTACTTCATCTTCAGTTTTATCATCAGCCGTCGGCGCCAAATGTGGCGAATCTTCGCTGGAAATAGATAAATTTGTGCTGAGGCCGTTCTTCTGAGAATCAGCTAAACCAGAGGGAAGGGAAAGCGCCATTTAAAAACGTGATGCGGCGGCGCTTGCGAGGAGGCCAACATAGCAATGTGGCAAACCAACGTGTGTCATTGCGCGACGATTGGCTGATCAGGAAATCAATTACACTTGCAGGAAACAAAACAAAGTGAGCACAAAGGACGAAATCGCTAGGTAAAAAAGAGAGTGGGAATGCGTGGAAGCTCGTGGAAACGACGTAGGTTGTGTTCGCCAACGTCGTCGTCCTGGAGGTCCCCTTGGTCCCACAATACAGTAACTCAGGAACTTGTTCCGACTATTCCCGTGCATCTCTCAGTCTTTCGGGGAAACGTTGCAGTATCGAATCTTGGATTTCCTCTACAGAGATAAATACTCAAGTTGGTGCGACCCTAGGACTTAACGTGAAGGCACGCCCTGCATAGGCCGCCAAATTAAAAGGACAGAAAAGAGGGAAAGAATATAATCCTATATAGAAACTCCTATGGATATAAAGGAGCTGTTTGGAAAGGCACTGCGGAGCCACCGGTCGGGAACAAAATATCGCGATACCCTGGGACGATCATGATGGCGTGGGGTGAGCGGATGGTGACCTGGTAAGTCGAAGCACTTCGAAGGCAAAGTTTATGGGGTAAACTAAAATACAAGCTCAACCTTTGTTTAAAATATACGCAGGCAAGCTTAAGACTCCCAAAAATGGCCACACGCCTTGTACGCTGGCCACAAGCCGTGCACGCTGGTGTGCTTTGAGGGTTCCTTTACTGCAATCGATGTTCTACTAGCTGATTTCGCATTCAAAGCACCTACCGGCTTCTTAATTAACTGATTCCCATCAAAATCAGAAATGCTGCTTACTATGTACGATTGAACAAAACTAATTCGCGCCAATTCATGTTACCCTTGAACACATTCTGTTCCAGACTGCCCGTCGGCACCGGGAACAGTATCACGTAACTCACCAACTGCTAACGACGCTGGATGGTGAGCTGCCTGAGAGAAATCTCTTAACAAACGTATAATTTATTACTTTGAGTCAAAGACAAGCTCGGCGTACCCGCGGTTATTCCTTTGACTTCTTTGCCAAATGCTTGAGTGCCAAATGCTTCAGTGGTGCACAGATAAAATCTCAGTAATAAACTCCTAGCACTTAAAAATGCATGAGGACGCTCTCTAAAGGCAGTAAATGCAACGAAACGCCTAAGCGGCCGCTGGCTTCGCCGTGAACGTTCACGACTTCAACCCTTGTGAGCTTCAAAGCATCCAGCCGCAGTCAGCAACTGACGAATTAACATTATTCTACGTAAACTTACATGTACTTATGAAGCGGCTATATTTGTGTTTTAGTCTACATAAAATTACATGTACTTATGGAGTGGCAATATTTGTGTTTTAGGCCCCATCCATGAGCGCACTGAAACTCAGCCAGCATACCTGTTGGCTGCCAAACGTAGCACTGCTTGCTTCGCCTATCCAACTGATATTTAAGATGTATAAGAGCTCAGTGAAAAGTGCTGAATGCGCAGACGAATACTATGTCGCCAGATAGGGGAAATATCGCGTACAGTTCTAACAAGAACCGAGCAAAACAGAGGGAAGCTTTCCACGTAAATTTGGCCCTACGCCTGCGCAATCCAAGCGCCATCTGACGGCTTAGGGTGCACTATGGTAAATTGCTATCCTCAGCAGCGTTGAAAGGCTGGGGTCATCCTAGCGTAGCACTGAAGTCAGACAATTGTTGGGAAATTCACTGCCTTTTGGACGCAGTGTATCTTGCTGCATTGTATCCTGCTGGAGAAGAAATGGCTTCCCATTTTCGCTAGAGCAGTAAGATTTAGTTGCAAACGTAGTTTTAACACTACCAGCTGTGGAAACAAAGGCAGCATAACGTCAACAAACTGACGTAACGATGCCGCGCTTGTCAATCGACAACTTTGCTCTCCGAAACCTATGGTCATTAAGTAGCTGCTGAAAATTGGGTGTTTTGGGGATCTTCCATATTCAAAACGAACTGCACTCCATAGACCTGATGTCCGGAAAAAGACGCTTGTTTGTGCGTATGCTTTTTCATCTATACATGCAAGCATATGCATGCACGTCAGTTGCAACGGCATAGATAGACACTCGTACAGAAGCACTTGCACTTCATTCCTGTTTTCTGTTTTCTTATATGCATACTGAGATGACCCGGATTTCTTCTTCGTTTGCGGAAATGTGTTTGGTGGAAAGTCGCCGAATCCCATTTCTGGTGCGCAGCCGCAGTAGGACACAGTATGTACTGCAGAATGATAATTACACCTCCTACGGCTCTTGCTCTTACTGTTGACGCCGTTTTCTTTGATGCCCTTGCACGCTGCTCCATCGTCATTTTGAATGCTTCCATCTCCGTTCATTTCCCCCCATATTCGCTTGGCAGCCGATTCACGGCCAAAGAAATATCCTACACATCTAGTCGGGGGAGAAATATATAGTGTGCCTACGAGGATCTGAGTACGTGCAAAACTTGTTTTCAAATTGATGGAAACTATGCAAAACTCCCAACTACAGCCAAGAGGTTTTGGTCGCGCACGACGGTAACATATGGATTTTCTCAAAGGTGTGAGCGAAATCTTCTTTTTGGCGGCTCGGTCCTCCTTAGATGCAACCTTTCATATCTCCTCCGTTAATTAAAGCCACCGCTTCTTCTATTGCTGGATTTTACTGCCCACTACTGCAATTTGATAATAGCGGCGTCAGGAAAAAAGAAAACAGTTAATGCGTACCTAGCAAAAGCTGCAGGTAGCTTCCTATTAGAAAATGGCGAACGTTGGGATGAACTTTCATATATTTTTCCCGAGAGACTTTCGAGGTGCTACTCGTAATTTCACACGTTTAAGTCAGCTGCTTTCGCACTCTCCTCACGACGCGCTGTTCGCATTGTGAACGAAAGCCGCCCTGATTCATCATTTTTCTCGAAACATACTTTGGAAAGAAGAACCGACGGCTAAGTGCAGATACAGTGGTTAGATCCGCACAGCACATTCAGTCTCTTCAATTAAAAAAAATTCCCAGTGCCTTTTCAATGTTTCAAATATTGGGTGCGATATTGAGTGAAGCAATCTATCACCCACACTGGGTTTCTTTCCATTTGCAACCTCACTGAAGGCCAAGTAGGACCGAAAGATAGTCAAGATTTATGCGGTACTTTGTTTGACGTTCTTCACCGCGTTTAACATAACAAAATCAACGCGAGAGAGAAAAATGTAGCTGTTATGCCAGGGCCTCTTATCCACGCTGAGCCCCGATGCCGCTCCAGCAGCGCCTTGTACATAGTTGGGCTGCAAAAGGCAGCATGCAACGTTCGGTTTTAGAGTTAGCGCCAGGATTCGTAGCCAAATATGTTTGACACTGTATACAACTGTGACGTGGTGGTTTAGTGCAGTAGTTTCTAGAAGCAGAAATGCAGCCGTGTTTAGTGTTGAAAAACTCACTCAATTGGCTGCGCTTCATCTTTCGCCAAAGGCTCTATGAAGTAACAAAACAGAACGTTTTTCCCAGCTTCACAGTCTGTAGTAGCAGCACATGCCACTTCTTTCGCCTTAGTGCACACTATGGCTGCAAGATTCTTTGTTTAGTGGAGCTTCGCCCATTTTGGTGGCTTCATCCAACGCGTCGTAATTCGCCCTGCACAGACAAGCGACCAGTAACCAGATCAACAGAGTTGCTACGGGAGCCCAGACAAATAGCCAAAATGACTGGCACATCATGCTAAGACTATTGCTTGGTAAGTGTGAAGGTGCGAGGAAGAAGGATGTGCCGTGCACCTCCGCCCATGGAGAAGCATGAAGAAATCTGGCCTGCGTTCCACTGGAATTTTGTCAGAAGTGGAGTATTTGCTCGAGATGACAAAGCTGAAGCAAACGGACTGTTGAAGATGGCCCAGCCCTGTAGTGAAAGACTCATTAATCAGGGCCTTGCAGTCGAACGCCGTGGAGTAATCAAAAGTAATTACGAGTCCCGAATACTGCGCGCGAACAAGGATACGCATCATCAACTATATGACTGGTGTCGGCAATGCAAGAGGAAAGTCACTTCTACTGTGTGCTAGGCAAAGGCTTCAAACTAGCAAATATAAATACTCCAACTTCTTGGGAATCCGTGGACAGCGGCTTTTACGAACGAAAATTCGGCGCCATAAATCCTAACGGAGATGCCATTGCATTTGTTGCTGCACATTGTTCGTCTTCCCCCGCAAGTTCTACTGCTATTTCCGTGACTTTAGTTTTTTCCTCAATCTTTTTTGAAGGTTGAAGGCTTGAGGCGACATCACTTTCATCTGCTTTGGAGAGCTCGCTCAACAAATTTTTCAATCTTTCTACCCGAAGCGTGTTAAGAACTGGTAAGCACGCTGAATAGGCACAGATAAGACACACGACGGCTCTAGTTGTTCTTGCTGATGTTGAAAATCCCTAAACAGCATAGCATCAAGCCTGTGGGCCAAAACAAAGGTGGAAGGAAAAGACACTGGACTATTATAGTGGCAGCATTGTTTTTTCCATTTAATGGCATTCATCAATTTAAGAATGGCTACAAAGAACATTGTGCCCGAGCCCAGCTCGATAGTTACTTTCCTCCCATCGGTACTCTCAATTTACCGGCAGTTTTATCTTCAGCATTAGGCACCGTTCCCACGTGGACAAATGAAGGTAGCTCTGTGTCTAGGCTATTCTGGTGCGGGTTGACAGTGGGAGAGCTAATGTGGACTGCTGCTGAAAAGTCCGGTGACGCCCCTTCAGAAAGGAACCCAGCGTAGAAAGCCAGCAGGACAAGGCGAGGCATTGAGGAAAAATTAAAGTATCCGAAGGGTCGAAAAGACCAAAAGAGCTAACCACAGGACAAAAAGGTCTTCACACTGCCTGGAACGGATGCGAGCGTGTAGTGGACGACTGATTGCTCATCAAGGTAACAACCCCACCTGCCAGCTAGACCATGGCGTGCTCCCATCATATGGGCTACAATAAGCCAATCTTCTGGATTCGTATTCAGATTTGTGTAGCTTCAGCAGAAAATTTTTGGAGAGCTGAGTGCGTAGGCTTTCACTGCCCTTTTTAACAGCGCGATTATTCCATTCCATTCCATTGGCTTGGGAACCTGCGTGTGTGTGTGTTCATCTGTCGCTCATCCGCTTAACACGCTGTGGGAAAGTATAAAATGCCTAATTTTGTTATGTTATGGGAGGTATATTCCTGCTAATTTCCCATTTTGTTGTTCTTCTCTCCTAGAAGGCCTTGAGGTGCGGCAAGCAGTGTGTAGCGTGAGGGACCGATCCCGTTCACGCTAGTGGGATCTCAAAATATAAAGACAAGCGATACACACAGAATTATATTAGACGGTTGAAATAGCTTTTTACGAACGTCCCAGAACGCCGTAATCTTTTCGTATGCAGTCACGAATCAAATTGGAACGGATGAGCACTCCACCGTTTGCAATTCAGCGTCTGTTTCGTCCACTGGTTTTGAAGCTGCGATCACTTGGCTAAAAATGATCTTTTATTCGGGTCGTCGCAGCGAATATAGCAGTAATAATTGATTGGGAGGAGCGCCTCTGAACTGCCCACTGAAGCTGGTACGGCGAGCAGCCCCCAAGGGCACGCCAGCACAGTACGGCGAGACACATAGAAAAATTGCAGAAACTAAAAAGCAAAATGTGCTGTAAAAATGCCAGTGGGGGTAAGGGAACAGAGGAAGCAAAAGAACGAAGAGGCACAACGTGAAGAACTGCTGGTAGTTGTGTGCGCTCAAGACGCAGCTCATTCAGGTGGCAATCCCGACATTCACTGTGGCAAAAATATACGCAGTAACTCGCAACTCCTCTTTCAATGGCTGGTAAAGCAGTATCTGCTTCGCGAAACTGCTTGGTTTCACTAGATTCCATCTTCGGAGATGCCTACGCAACGGGAGACCACGGGCGGCTGCCGGACCATGCTGCAGCCCTGGTGGAATGAAGTCCAGTTTACTGAGCAGCATTTAAACTTCCCACTGAAATGTCTTCAAAATGCTTTGAATAAGGTGTAACTGTCCCTGAAGGCAGATGCCTCGGGCTCTTTTGAAGCAAACAAAGCATACTTACGCCATTAGCGTTGGACTGGACTGGACACGCTGTAGGGCGTGCTGCAGTTAAGCTGCGTCAGCCTTCGGCAGCAAAACCTAAAATCCAAAGTAAATCAAGAATTTCGAGCAGCTAGCCGCTGCTAATACCCTGGGTAGTCGACGTCAAAGGATGCCCAGTCTTAGGCCATTTATTTGCACGCACGAAGGGCCGTTGCGTTCCTCCTCCCCTACGACAGGACCAAAAAGATCTCAGTGCTATCTTAATGTAGTCACTTAATATCTCACATTGTATTCTAGTTGTTCTTTTCAGTACGCAAGACAGTCTGTCTGTTAAATGGCCGCCACACAGCAGACTGAGGTTTCCACAGCCTACAGGTCTGCGCTCTTTATAGCCGCGATCTCAGTTCCAGTTCTCACGCTTTGAAGCATGCATAGGCACTCCTTGCACGTAATTTTATATGAGTTCGCTTGCTTTTTAATGACAAAAAACCCGTGGATATTCGCGCAAACACTGCATTCGGAGAGCAGCCAACCTTTTCGGGAATTTTCGGCTGCCTGAGTTTAAAACTGTGCAGTCGGAAAGAACCCAGCATGAACCTCGTAACACTGTCAAGTAAACAGAACAAGTAAAAGCAAAGGAACTGCAGCTTGGAGTGGAGGGTGCCTACAGCTGTTTAACTTGAGAACAGACAACCGGACTCCATGGTGCTCACTCAGGGTAGGCTACCGCGGCATCCGCGTGTTTCCAGTATAGTGGCATGCAAGCCTCATGAATTTTTACATAACAAAATGGGCAGAAATCTGTGTGGGAATGAGGTGGATGCCTAACCAAACAAGAGCAGCACGTTTTGAACTCCTGCAAAATAGCAACAAGATCAGAGACTCGCACAAAGTCACTCTTCTTCATAGAAAGATACAGGTGGCTACATAACCACCAGTATCTTTCTATGAAGAAATGTGACTCAACTAAATTTACATTAAGCATATTGCATCTCAATCTGAGAATCTAAAACCTCCTCCTAAACCAAAGCGCGAAAAGGAAAGGCAAGCGGAACGATGCGGGCATAACGGCTTTGTATTCCCCGAAGCTTCCAGCGTACTTGGCTGTCCTTGTCTTATAAATGATGGATAGTTTGTTGCGCTTGGAGAGGAGCATCTTGGAGAGTTTGCTGCTCAATAAAACGGGAGACCGTGTCGGCTTGCTACGACTAGTGAATGACCGAGCTACGGCTGCAATGGCCGCAGGCGTCCGTCTAGGATCACTAGCTTTCCTCATTGTTTAACCTTAACTTCCAGTAATTGCCGATTTATATACGGCATCGCCCTCTATATAGTCTGCACTATATGACGGGGCTTGTGGCATCATCCTTAATTTTGTTCCGCATGGCGCCCATTCATATGAGAGAGCTGAAGGCGCTCCTCATTAAGCGAACTGATTGCGCTCGCTCTGTGACTTTAGACTTCACAGCCCATTCTTTCTTCTGATATATATTTTGATCTAAGAGCGTGTACAGCACCTCCCAATCATCCTAATGGCATTTCAAGACTTCGTTTATAGAAAGGATCCAATCAGCTATGCGAGCAGCTGCGACTTTTGAATCCAGTATGCCTCGTGTACACATGACAAAGCTGTTTAGCTTTACAGAGACCGAAACTTCAATAGTGTTGCGTAGCACGCGTTGCTAGTGGGCGTTTTATTTTAAGGCGTTCAACTTAGGAGAGAAAAAACATACTTTGCTGCACATGTTGCTAGACTGAAGTTTGTCAAAAGTTAAGATGCTTTGAATAGTAAGTTGAGCCACCTGACCTGAGAGAACTGCAATAACTGCGGCGACAGTACTGAAATGACTTAGTTCGCAGATGCCTCGTTTCCTATTACAACGACGACTGTTGCCTTTGTGATGATACAAATATTAAATGTACAATGCTGGGACAGTAAGTTCGCATGCCTCGGGTCATTCATTATAGGGTGAAGTTTTGATGCTCACTAAACAGCTGGCTTCCATAAGAAATGCAAGTAAAACATCAATGCTCGGCATTTAATTTACAAAATCATACGAGCGGACTCGCTTTTTTCTTTTCGCAAGTGTACACATGTGTACGTGAAAAAACACAATGTTGTGTATTTTCATCCATTTTTATGAACATGTACACATCTGAACATCAGCGCAGAGACACGCCCTTGCAAAGACGGATACATGTGTGTACTGGTAAATCGCTGCTGGTTGTTTTGGGTTTTGCCCTCTATCCACTTTCGGCTTGACTCTTTGTTTCGGTAGTGTTCCCTGCACCGAGCTCCATATATGCTCTTCTTTCAATTTTGAACAGTGTTGAAGGAGAACAGAACGCGAATTGCAGGGTTGAATCAGTCTGTAAGGCTGCTCCTGCCTGCCTTCGACACATAGACTCTGCTCCATTCTGAGGTGTTTCTGTGGAAGCTGGTAGAAGCTACATTCCGCATTCTTCTTTCCGGGCTTTCATCTGTGAGGAGTGTCGTACGACCATATTTCACTAATCCAAATTTTTTCCTTACAGAAGATAAGTGCACAATTCGTTTCCAAAATAGTAGGTGCATCGTGGCACTACGAGGCGTTTACAAATTGGCACTTTATCGTAAACCATAGTTCCTCCTTGCCTTTCTCAGGACTGTGCTGAAACTGAATTACAAGCAATTTCACTCATATTGATGTGAGAAGCCCCAGTGTTGCCGCGCTACTCAAGAATGGATATGTTCCTTCCCTTTGTATCATCTATATTTTTTATAGGAAAAAGAACATCCATTATTGAACAGTTTGAAGAGAGTGAGAAATATCCTAGATGAAAAACACTCCCAACTATCTTTCAAAGGACGTAGTTTGGTACAACTCATCGAGAAAAAAAACTAAAAGAACTGACGTGTGCAGTGCTCTTCATCATGTTTGTAGATGCGTGGTTGAGGAGCTGCTGCTGCTGTAGAGATAAAGCGCCCCTTTTCTTTATCGTTCACGCAATATTTTTTGGAAGGAAAATCGACTTGGGCGTTGCTGATGCAGCGTTTATTTTCGCAACAATTTTGTTCTACTGTGCTGCTCACTTCCCGTTTTGCACCCTTCAGTTATAAAAATCATGGTAGCAATTTAGGGCATCTCCGGCGTTCATTTGCTTCTTTGAATGCAATGCGAAATGAAGCTATATATCACCGCGCTGGATAAGCTTGCGCAACTTCACTCGAAGGTGAAGCTCAGCCATAAAAGTGAAAGAAGTGTCGCTGCGACGTTTCGGTCGACATTTTTCTCGAGCTTTACCTGCTCTGGCGCAGAAGGCGCGTAGTCATTATAGAAACAATAATCAACACTGCTGCGTTGTTAATCGTCGCCCACTTTCAACTCAACATTATTAACGCGAGGGAGAAAAGCGTAGCTGTAATGCCAGGAATTGTGATGGACGCGAAGCCCCGCTGCTGCTTCAGTAGCCCTTCATACACTTCAGCCCTACAAGAAAGCAGAACACAGTGTTTCCTGGATGAGTTCTCTTTCATGCCCATACACATCACAAGCTGCAGCGTCAAAGAACAGGAACGCTGCCAGACTCTTCTGTCGAAAGCATCTCACTTGATTGGTTGTGCTTCGTCCACTGCTAAAGGCTCAATGAAATAACAAAACAAGACATTGCTACCAGCTGCACAGTCAGTAGTGGCGGCACACGACACTTTTCCCGCTTTAGCAGACACTATGGCCACAAGATTTTTTGCCGCTGGATCGTTCAGTGGTGCCGTTCCCAATTTATTGGTTTCAGCCGACGCGTCGTAGTTCTCTCTGCGCAGGAACCCGCAGTAGCCAGATCAGTTGAAACAGTAGTGCGGCCAGATATTGGATGTGAGCAGTGCTTGAATACCGTTGCACAGTAAGTGCGAAACCAAAGAAAATGAAGTGACTCTGCTTCATCATCCACGGAGAACATGGACGAACACTGCACGCCTCAGTGTTCTTTTTAGAAACATGAAGCATTTGAGGAAATTGCAACAAACGGACAGCTTGAGATGGCTCAGTCCTGCACTGAAAGAATCCTTGATCAGAGCCTCGCAGTCAAATTTTGTAGAGTGTTCAAAAGTAATTACAAGTCCAGAATACTGCGCACAAACAACTGCAGATTGCAAACCGTTATGAATGGCGGCTAACAAATGTAGGTGAGCAAGCTCTCGAACGAATCAGTACACAGGGTCTCTTCGGAGTAATTAGTTTCGACAGTTAGTAAAACAAATCATACCTTCGACGTATTCGCATTCGTTGCTTCACAATTGTCTTTGTTTTCCCCCGCGAGCTCCTTTGCGATTTCGGTGACGCTAGTTTTGACATCACTCTGTGAAGGAGAAAGACTTGTGCTAACATCTTCACTACTTGCTATAACGAGATCGTTCAACAATCCGTCTAGCCCTTCCGTCCGCAAGGCATTAAGAACGGGCAAGCATGCTGAATAAGGGCAGAGAACACACGTCATGCGTACGGCGGATGGTGCTACATGCAAACACTAATTAATAGCTAAATAATCCTAATCAGTCAGTCACGCCTACAGTTGTGGTGCCAACAGTTATTAAAACAGCGTACGAATAATTATCATATATAGCTGACTGGAACCGATGATAATACAATCGACGAGTTGTATGAGCGTTCATTGGTGACAGCACTGTTCTATCCATCCCTTGGTAACATTCGTGCCTTCTAGAACTGTTTACAAGGAATATTACCGTTGAGGCGAACTAGTTTGTCATGGACGTTACGTCCACAGTTTCAATTTACCCTCAGTTTTGTCGTCGGCAGCAGGCGCTGTTCCCAGTAGCAAGGGAAGGCACTTCTATGCTTAGGTTTTTTTGTGAGGGTTAACCACAGCAGAGCGAATGGGAACTGCTGCTGCGAAGTCCGGTGCCGCTGCTCCAGCTAGAAGACCAGCGCAGCACGCCAACAGGCCAAGTCGAGGCATTGAGGACGAAAAGCATAGGGACCAGAGGGATCAAAAGGAACAAAATAGACAAACACACACAGGTCAACAAACGACAGGATAACAAAGTTGACAAATTCCTGAAACGGATGCGTGCGTGCAACGGGCAGGGAAGTGCTCATCGACGTGACAATCTCACCTTACAGGTAGACCACGGCGTGCTCCCACCATCCGAGCTAGGATGAGGCAATCTTTGACAAAGTATTCAAATTTATATAGCTTCAACAGAAAATGTTTGGAGAGCTGAGTGCGTAGGCTTCCACTGGTCTGTTGAAGTGAGCGACTACTCGATTAATTAATGCCTGCCTTGGAACTGTTCGTGTGTGCGTTCACCTGTCGCTCACCCGCATAAGGAGCTGCGGGAAAGTAAAAGATGCCCCCTTTTGTTATGTTACGAGAGGAATATCTCTGCCAACTCCTCATTTTACGTTTCTTTTGCCCGAGATGCCCTGTAGGCCAGCAGTGGGTAGCTTGAGAGACCCCGCAGCCCTCCGGCTGGTTGGATCTCGTACACGTTGAGACAAGCCAAATACACACACCGGCGTTATACTGTTGACATATCTTGCCACTAATGTCCACATCTCTTCGTACGTAATCACAAATCAAACTGCAGCGGGATCTGCGTCGGCACTGTTGCACTGTTTGCAACTCATCCTCAGTTTCGTCTCCTCGCTTAGTAGCTGCGGTTGCCTGGTCAAATAGTGATCTCGCATTCAGATTTTTGTGTTGAGTATTAATAGTGATCTTCCATCCAGGATGTTGCAGTGAGCGTACAACACACACAAATTGAGTAGTCAGTGTCTGTGACAACTACCCGGTGAAGTTGATACAGTGAGCAGTTCCCTACAGCACGCCAGCAAACTACGGCGAGAAATGCTGGAAAATTGAGGGAAATAAAACGCGAAGAATTCTAGGGAAATGCCTGGGGGACTAAGAGAACAAAGGCAGCAAAAGAACGGAAAGGGAAAACATGGAGGAGCTGCTAGTCGTTTGCGCTATAGACGCAACTCATCGAGATGACAATCCCGACACTCATTGTGGCAAGAGCATGCACATGAGCCCACCCCTGCTTTTTCAAATGCTGGTAAAGCAATATGTGCTTTGCGTGACTGCTTTGTACCGCCAGGTTCCACCTTCGGACATGCTTATGCCACGGGTTACCAGGAGCGGAGGCCGGACCATGCTGCAGCCCTTGTGGCATAAAGTCTAGCTCACCGAGCCGCATTTAAAATTCCCGTTGAAATGCTTTCAAAATGTTTCTAATAAGGTAGAGTTATTCCTGAATGCAGATGCTTTGGGTTCTGTATAAGGAAACAAAGCAAATCTACGCCATTAGCGTTGGACTGGACCGGGCAAGCTGTAGGACATGCTGCAGTTAAGCTGCATCAGCATTCATCTGTAAAACATAACGGATAAAGTAAATCAAGATTTGCATGCAACTAGCAGCTGCCAATACCGTAGGCACTCAACGTTTCAAACGATGCCCACTTGTCGCAACTGTCCCTATGGCCTGACTGAAAAAAATTGCCCACAAGTTATATATTCTGGTTACCTGCTTCAGCAGGCATGGTTGTCTGTCACGATGCTGGCCACTACTCAGCACACTGAAACCTGCGCCGCCTACAGAGCTACGCTCACAACAGTGGTGGCCTCAATTCCAACACTCACATTTTGAACTATTCGTGCGGATTCTTGCATTTGATATTCTTTGTGCTTGCCTCTTTTAAAGTGGCCAAAAATTTGAATTATTTTCTATGGCACCGCGTTCGTTGGGGGAGCCAGCCTTTGATATTGGAGCTTTCGGCTGCTGGAGCCCGAATGTGCAATGGCAAGGGCCGTAACGTGAGTTTCGTAGCACGTTCGAGTAAAAAATAGGCAAAGAAAGTGGAACTCGGAGTCAGGAGTGCCCACAGCAATTTAATTCGAGAACAGGCACGCGCACTCCGTGCCCACTTAGGCTAGACTACCGCAGCGCATAGGCGTTCTCCAATATAGCGGCGTGCAAACCTCATATTTTTTCTTTCAAATAAGATGAGCTGAAATATTCTATGGAATGAAGTGGGTGTCTAGTCAAAGGAAGGTAGCATTTAGAAGCAATGAGAAATTGTTATTGGAGTAGGGACACGCGTAAAAGGTTATATAACCACCTGAAGCTTTCTATGAAGAAATGTGACTTGACGAAATACATATTAGGCAAGCTGCCCCTTAATTTGAGATTCTAAAGCCTCCGCCTAGAAGAAACTCCGAAGAGAAAGAGCAAACAAAGTCCCTTTTGCATCTCGACTTTGCGTGCACCGAAGCCTTTACTATGCTCGGCTGCTTCTGTCTCATGAACGATGGGTAGCATCCTGGACATGGTAAGGATCATCTTGAAGAGTTTGCTGCTCAATAAATGGTATATCGTGTTGGCTTGCTCAGCCCATTGCCCTTCTAGATGCCAGTGAATGGCCGGCTTACGGTTGCGAGGGTAGCATGCTCCTGCCTGTCATCACCTTAAGGCTCCTTCTAAATTTAACTGAGCTGATTTCCGAACCGTATATTGCATGCGTCAAAAGAACTTCAATGCGCCTTTTGTTTGAAGTGTTAGAAAAACATTGGTATGTGCGCTTGCAAGATGTAAATTCATGTCGCAAATAAACCTAAATTTAAAAGATGAGCATTTAACGCTTTCAAAGCGGCAGAAAAGAAGAAAGCGCGCATCAGCTTAAGAAGATGCTGTACGGCTGTATGTACCCGCACTGCGAATCAACGCTTGAAGCGTGCCTACGTCGCCAGCAGGCTGAAATGATGCACAGCAGAGCGGACACACCAGTGCAGAACGGACAGAAGCGAGACCTGCAACGGAAGTTGGATCTGACGGTCGCTAGAATGGAGCCTTATTTGTTTTGGCCTTTCAGAAAGCTTGTCGTCAAGTTCCACGACGTTGTCACGTAGTTTGCTGCATGTAGCCGATAGGAAACAACAGAGTCAGGACAGAGGAAAGCAGGCGATAAAAGTAGAGGGAAAATAGAAAGGACAGGATGTACCTAAAGACAGGAAAAAAGGAAGCAGGGGGCGGAGAGTGACAGGAAACACAAAGGCACGGGATACAAAAGGGACAGGAAGGAAGGAGAGACAGGCAAGGCAATGAGATAGTAAAGGACAAGCGAAGAACCAGAAGACATCGCACGGCAGGAAACAACTAAAGACAAGAGACTGAAGGAGAAAGCAAGCAGAAAGAGGCAAACGGCGAATTATAACAGGGGACAAAAAAGATACAGAAGGTAGCAATGACTGGAGAAACAGAGTGCTGGCAAACACGAAAGGACGAGAGATGGGGTGAGGTATAAGGACAAAGCATCATGAGAGGGAGAGCAATTAGGAAGGGAAAAAGTTACAAAGGCCCTCGAACGAGGCGACGAACATAAGCAGAAAGCTTGTAGCTCTAATGCGACGTAAAGCGATGTACCTCCATAAGAGCTGTGATCAGTAAACTCTAGTTTACAAAACAAAAATGCAGAGCCTACACCAACGGTCGCAGCTTCTCCGCAGCTTTTACTGAGTTGGTTTGGGCTAGCTAAATTGCTTTTGCAACGTTGGAGAGCTCGCGATTGCTTCTGGACAATGCCAACACTTGGAGCAAACGGGTGCTGCACATTACGGCAGTAGCCGCATGAATACATACAAGTGGAAAATCTCCATAGTAAAGGACGGCAGAGCGAAATACGAGCTAGGAGACCTATCGCTGCAGATCAAGATTTTACTAATATTTTCCAGTTCTCCCACGTCAGAGGGCTTCAAAATAAAAATTTCAAAGTACTTTTGTCCTTGGCGAACTTCAGGGCAGCAGCGAATACAGCAAAGCATATTCTTCGTCTCACAGCCAAGTACTCCTAATAAACTGAATCTAGACTTATTACTACTGTGGTTGGAGTGCGCTTTGCTAGTTACTACTTCATAATACATTTCAGAAGTGGTATTTGGCTGCGAAGTCTAAAGCCGCACAGCGAGTGCAGTCGGTTTGCTCACTCATGAGCAGCGCCTTTAGCGGTGTCACATGAAAGGCTCGATATGAGCGAGGTTAGCGATGACGAACCTGGGTACTTCATATGGTGCAAGTTACGAAGGAGTGCTACGATGCAGTGGGAACAGGAAAGTAGGATGCGCCCACGGTGTCCAAAGATCCTCCTTATCAACTAGGCAGCAATGAAGCTCATAAGCCAGCCTGTAAATGACTCAGGAGTGCCATTCCGGGAAATTTGACAACTTTGACATCTCCAACAGCTGCTTTGCAGTTTGCTCGTCGAGCCAAACTCAGAAGGGTCAAAGAGAGGGACAAAAAACGGTGACAACGCTGGGAGCCCACATGAGCGCTGCGCCCGACTCCACTTCCCAGAGAGCATTGTTAAGTTCATTTCTGAAAATCACACGAATCAATTGCCGTTGTTTGGTCTTGAGGTTCCTATTGTGCAGAGAATCATGCATTTATGCTGGAAGATACTGGTAGCTATGCTGTTGTCGACTGAGCGCGCGGGTGGTTTAACACTTACGTGAACGGCGCATCTCCACTTAGCGGCCTTATGTAGTAGCAGAATAAGACATTACTGGCTGCTGCACAGTCTTTGGTGGCGGCACATGAAACCTCCGTGCTTGAGACATTACTGGCCGCTGCATTATTAAATGGAGCCTGTGTAACGTCGTATGTGCCTGTTGACCGGTCGAAGCTGGACCTGCGGAATGAAGACCCTAGTAGTCAAAGCAGAACGGATGAAAGGCAAGACCAACTCGTAGGCAGATGCAGATGCGGAAAAACAGGACGACCACAAAGGTGAATAAGTGTTGCAATATTAAGCATGTTCATGTAAAAGCAGAACTGTGACACAAGTGCAAACGGGAACCGATGATGATATTGGTCAAGGAAAACGAAATGGAATCAGCGGCTGAATCTTTGAGGTGGCTGAGTTCAGCTGTGTAAGTAGCCCGGATCAAAGCGCCGCAGTCGAATTTCGTACCGTGCGCGAATGGAATTACGAGTCCGGGATACTACAGAGCAACGCCATGACAAACGTACTATATATCCCTTGAACAAGCGACAAAAATTGCACTTTGAGCTGGGCTGTTTACAGATGCAGTTGTAGGGGACTGTGAATTAAGTCAGTGCTATACTGTTCTGCTGGCGCAAAAGCCGTACCGTTCACGCATTTGCATTTCTTGCTCAGCTACACGTAGCTGAATCTTCACGCGAGAGCTTTTCTGCGACGTTTATAGCAGTTGTGCTTTCCGGATCCTTCTTTTGGATTTTATCGAAGCTTTCAGCCAACTCATTTTCTTTCGCCTTGGTGAGGGCTCCCGGCAGGTCCTTGAGGCCTTGAGTTCTCACGGTTTTTATGGTGGAAAGGCATTCTTGAAATGGTCACGTAACACAAGTTGAGTGGAAATGCAGCTATCTTTTCGCAAAGGCTTGCAGTGGGTTGTCCAGTAGTCATCTAATGCGCATATGGGCAGACTTGTACTGAAGTGCCACTGGGAGATTATAACACCAAAAGCACTTGTGAAAAAACTGCACTGGAGCGCATTGCGGCCGTCATAATGTGTAAGCATAAACCCAGTAGACCCGTATATCTCCACAAATCAAACTATGGATGGGGGTATCTGAGCAACATTCACTTGTCTTCCGCATCTATGGTTCACCATTAGTTTTGTCTTCGTCTCTGGGCGGCGTCTGCTCAACAGACACAAGTAATTTTGAGCTAGGACGATTTTCCTGAGAGCCTGCTGCGGCAAAGAGAGCGGAATGCGCCACTGAGAACTCTGGCGCTGCAGCACGTCAGCATAGCAAGCCAGCAAACATGCACGAGTCACCGTGGAGAAGTCGGATTGCTAGCAAGTAAAATAGATAACACGAAACCCAATGAAAAAGCACGAGAAGAGAAAAGGGGAATGAAATAGTGGATGAAGGCCTGTACGATCTCTTAGTACCGGCTGTTGATTGCATTACTGGAATTCATGATGCACTCAAGTAGGTAAGACCTGTATGACGTCTCGATCCCCACGTCAAACCATCCAAGAAATTGCTTCAACTTTTCCATAAACTCTATATGCCTTTGAAATTAAAGTGTTTAAGTGCCTTATTACTCTGTGGTACCGTATTTCTTCTTTTTCAGAGCTGCACTGCACACGAGTCGGCGAAGGCCCAGCCACGCTGTCTACACACCATCCAAAATAGAACCCAAAAAATTCGTACATGAGGCAGTTCCAATCCTAAAGCATTAAAAATGTGAACTAGCTTTTGCGGGAAGGATTTTTGAATGTAATGATGGGAAATAAGACGCCGTTCGTGGCAGCGAGTTTCGTTCCAGGTCAACTTGTCACGCAAGTATACTATGAAGTTGCAGAGATCCGTAGGATGCCTCGACCCCAATATCAAATAACCTAGTGACTTGCTTCAACACTTCCACAAATTTTATGGGCCTTTAGAATTAAAATTTTTGAGCTTTTTTTTACCTCGGGGCAGCCTATTTCTTCGTTCTGAGAGGCGTCTATGCCTCATGCAGACCCCTCAGACGGCCTAGCAAGGCCGTCGACACACCATCCAAAATGGGGCGAAGAAAATTAAAACATGGGACACTTCTACTTAGAAAGCATTAAAGTATGAATTGCGTCTTACCGAAAGGTATTTCTAGTCTAATGATGAGAAATAAGATGCTACTCATGACAAGGTTGAGGTCACGGCGTTCTGTGGGCAGCCGGTGACCTGCATCCTCACGAGCCCCCAACGGCAAAATTTGTGATTCAGCTGAATATAACTGCTTACTATTTAATCAAAACATGCCCAGGCAGGATAGAGAAGCCACGCCCGCTGCCCATGCTGCCGCTTCTTCATGCGGATGTTCCAATCAAAGAATCTCGGCAGTTTTCCAACCAATAGTTTCTCTGCCCCTTGGATAGACAAATATCTGAGAAGGTCCATTTCACATTGGCCTTTGCTTCCGTCTGCATAGCAGGCTGGCCGTCGCCTCGTCAAACGCATCACAGCTCAGCCATTGTAATGCCTCCATATGTTGTTACTTGCGTGAGTTTATTGGAAATCCTGCATTGTTTACGCTCGAGTCAGTGACGTACTCGACAAAGCCAACTTTGCTGAGTGGACTTGGTTCGCACGTGCCTCGTTTCCAACCGCAGAGCGGCATGTTGGTTTTTGTGAGGATGCCAGTGTTAAACGCACAGTACGCGCAGTACAGGAGCAATAAATCCAGAAGCAGGTAAAAGGCTCTTACGACATAGAAAATTACAAGACGGAGGGCATCGCTTTGAGCGTTTATGACAGATTAGCTGAAGTCGACTTTCATGCAGGTCCATTCAACTGCCTTCAACACCTGCCAAGTTAGCCGGAAGCAATGCTATGTTCAGACGAAATGACTCTCTTTACATTTCACACTCCATGCACATGTGTACTAAAGCGATACTCCTGTGAGCTTGCTACCGGAAACATTGAGCACGACCAGCAAAAGGAAAGGAACCACGCACTGCCAAACATAGCAGTGCTTGGTTCCTCAGCATTTCCCTTGGTGGATTAAAGCATTTCAAGTAAGGTTCTAATAGAAGCTAAGTGGAACTGCAAAAGTTAGGATGAGAAGTTGAACCAGGGGCCCGTACAATCTATCCATCCTTTGATATTGCGAGCTTTGCTCTCCAATTACTATGCTCACCACACACCCTTCGCAGTGTGCAGGCTCCTAGCTTATCTTGGCTGGCCTTTGCAACCACAACGCGTCTGGGAGACTCACTGCTGTTTGAAAGCAGTGTACCTTGATAAAATCTGAAATTTTCGTTGTCGCTGGAATTACACAGTGCACTTGATTCCCCGCATTTATGAGGCAAGCTGGCACCATCCATGAAAAGAGGACAGCTCAACACTGGGGAACTGTTTAACAAATCTTACATAATGGGCATCTACTACACTTAACTTGCGGACCTTAGGAAACGCACTACGTAGTTAAAGTTTGGATGCCTACTAAACTGTGATCTTGGACTGGAAATGCAGGCCCCCACTCGTCAAAACTCGGCATTTTATTCGCTAATTCATGCGCGTGCAGATCATGAGAAAGTTCACTTTCATATACCCAAATGCGTGCAGTAATATCTATACATTTGTGTATACAACAATATATAATCATTCTCTGCCTACTGATTCGTCAATGTTTTATTCATGCTTTCTTACTCTTCTCTCCGGGGCTTCCTCTCTGTTCTGAAAGTATCGACTTTAGAAGCTAGCTTAGCATAACATGAATACAGTTATTCTGGATTTGATATAAACTCCAGCACAACAGTGACACGCACGGAAAAGTCTAATTCTCTTCCCTACTACTGCCCTCACTTTCAAAATTTTAAGCCGCTTCACGCTGTGCCATTTTTGTTGCAGATGTTTGTGAGTTGGTCATGACTTCTCCTGGTGCACCCTTCCTTCAATTTTGTGTTTGGAAGATGTGCCCCGAGTTGCATTTGCAACTTAAGCGATTATCTGTAAACTGCGATGCTGCATTTGTCGTTGACACGTTGCTACGGAGGAGCTGGAGGTCGTTTGAAAGTGTAGAACACTGCAGATAGGATTTGTCGTTTCCACAAACTAAGCCCCAGAATGCATCAGCCTTTCAAATGCAGAACCCCGCGATCGTGCTTTACTGTTTGCGGTTTCATCAAGCCATAAACTTTTATTTCCTTTAATGAATAAATGTGGAACTATGGCCTAAAGTTTTTGATATTGATGTGTACAACTTGTCACAATGCTTGTGATGATGCTTCTTCATATTGTTCAGTGCACAAGGAATGATATTAATTTAACCTTTATATTTAAACGTTGATTCCTTTGCCTTGCTTTTTTGCCAAGCACTCCCAATCTATTCCAGAGTGTTGGATTCAATTATGTACGGGTTGCTTTCTCCTTAGCAGGACAAATTTCGGGACAGCAAGGAGGAATGTAAAAGTTAATTTTAGAAGCTGGCAGTTTATTCTATTTGAAAACAAAGATTGGAATGCTTTAACTATGTACGGGTTACCTTCTCCTTAGCAGGACAGATTTCGGGACAGAAAGGAGGAATGGAAGTTAGTGTTAAAATTTGACAGTTTCTCCGATTTGAAAACAAAGACTGAAATGGATTCTCAAAGATAATGTATCGTGATACTGAGGATACCGAATGGCGTCGCTTTCCTTGGTATTCTTCACGAGTCGCTGTTGCTTTCTGTAGACATAAGACGATCCCCTTCTTCCTCTTTCTCAGAGACAAATTGACTGAGAAGTGCAATTGCAGCGTTCAATTTGCAGAGGCAAATTAAATCCGTCCCATCACCAACATTTCCAACGTTCCTTTGATTCTTTTATTAATGGCTAGGTGAGGTGAAACTGTATATCACCGTGCAGGATATCCCTGCACCGCTCCACTCGAGGATGAAGTTCAGTCGACAGAAAGGAGGAAACCATTACAGCAATGCTTCGATCGACACTCTTCTGGGTTCGCCTGCTCTGACGTGGAAGACGTCACCCAATTGTTCAAAGTGGCAATCAGCACTGCTGCGTTACCACTTATTAGCCGTTATTAACTCAAGACTGCCAAGGTGAGAGTAAAAAGCGCAGCCGTAATGCCAGGAGGTGGAATGTACGCCGAGCCGTGCTGTCGCCTCAGGAGTGCCTCATATACTTCAGCCCTGCAAAATACTCGCCCACAGTTCTAGCCAAAAGTTGACTTCGTCTTGCGCCCATATAGTTCTGATGACAGTACATAAGACCTCAAGATGTTTGTTTGAGCAGTTTTCTCATTAAGAAAAGCATGAGCCAGCTGCAGGAGAAAAGCTCACTTGATCGGCTGCAGTTCCTCCAAAGCCAGGGGCTGTATGAAATAGCAAAACAAGACATTGCTACCAGCTTCGCATTCTGCAGTTGCAGCACATGATACCTTCTCCGCTTTAGTAGACACTATGGCCGCAAGATTTTTGGCCGCCAGATTGTCCCATGGAGCCTCGCCCAGCTTGGTGCTATCAGCCGATGCGTCGTAGTTCTGCCTGCGCGAAGAAGCCCGCAATAGCAAGGTCAAAGAAGTTCAAACATTCCAGTCAAATGGTGGATGTGGTGAAAGTAGCACGAAATGCCAAAATCTTTGGATAGTGAGTGCGGAGTAATAACAACACAAGTCACTGTGCACCACCACCATGAGCAGATCCTCTCTTTTGCAAAAAAATGAAGCAGTTTCTCGTGCGAAAAACTGAAGCAAACGGACTGTTGCAGATGGCTCAATCCTGCAGTGAAGGATGCACTGATCAAAGCTTCGCAGTCGGACTTCGTGGAGTGATCAAAAGTAATGACAAATCCAGAATACTGCGCACGAACAGTAGGACAACAAGCAACAGCAAACGACTATAACAGATAACCATATTGTGGGGCTAGAAGCACTACGTTGACGCGGTAGGCACAAGCATACACCATACAAGTATAGGCGTTTAAGCTCCTAATGAATCTGTGCGCAAGGGCCATATTGAGTATTTTTCACAAAGTTTGGCACAGTGAGCCTTACTGGCGACTTATTTGCAGCCTTTGCGTCACATGCTGATTTGTCGCCCCCCGAAAGTTCTTGTGCGATTTCAATGACACTAGTTTTATCCCCGCTTCTCGCTTCAGGCTGGAGACTTTTGAGAACTTCGTCATCGCTTACTGTGGCGAGTTCGTTCAGCAACCCATTCAGGCCTTCCCTCCTCAGAGAGTGTAGAACGAGCAAACACGCTGAATACGAGCAGATAACGCAATCCACGTTTAAGGTGGATAAAGCTATCTGCAGCTGATTGAGCACGACGGCACCCAAGCCGCTTTTTGGAGCGACTGCGCGTAAACAAGATGCCCTGAAGCTAGCTGACCAGGAGTACGACTGCAGAAAAGTACACTACACTAGTAGAATGATAGCATGATAGCATTCTGGACTACAAAGAAGACTGCAATTGAGGCTAGCTTGTTTGTCGTTGTCTTCAACCCTCTACCTTCAGTTTGGTCTTTGGCCGCGGGCGGGGTTTTGTCTTGAGCGAAAGAAGGTTGTATTGTGTCTATGCTCCTGTGGTGGGGGTTGACAACAGCAGAGCGAAGGGGAATTGCTGTTGAAAAGCCCGGTGCCGCCGGCCCGACGAGTAGCCCAGCTTAGCACGTCAACAGGCGAACTTGAGACATTGAGAAAAACCATGAGAGCCCGATGGGCCAACAGGGACAAAATGAATAAGAACACACAAGCCAACAAACAAAAATTAATAGAAGTGTCCAAATTTTGATCAATGAATGCATTCGTGCAATGGACAATTGCGTGCTCGCGCCGTCGATCCTACCTCCCAGCTAGGGAATGATGCGTTTTCACCAACTTCAATATCATGATATAATCTGTTATATTGAACGCTCGAATTTTTGTAGCTTCAACGGAATTTTTTAAAAATCAATTGCCTAGACTTCATTGGTTCCCTGAAATTATCTGGCTGCTCAATCGTTACTATGACTGTGTGTGCGTGCTCATCCGCTGCTCACCCGCAGTACAAATTTCAGACTGCAGGAGAAAGTTTGAAGACTTGTACATAAGACGTTTCTCTTTTTTCTCTATTTTGCTATTCGTCTGCACGAGGAGTGTACTGAGTGAAGTGAGCAATCTGCTGTTGCCTGAGAGACCCGAAATCTCCAGCCTGGTAGGATCTGCCACATGGGTGCCAAGTAGCTTGTGTGCCTGTATCTTCTTCCGAAAGCAATAATTAATAGAATATTTATATTACCTCAGCTTATTTCGACCTATCCGCGACAGTTGTGGGCTTTTTTCATTGGTGAAGTGAGCATTTTCATCAAGATATAGCATCTAGAGAAAAAGCATGCTGCTAATTCTAATGACTCCTGTCGTGGTTAGAAAAGGTTAAGCACCTGAAACACATCTAGATAAACTGCAAATATGAATATATCGTACATGATTGAATAGTTAGGCAATGTTCCAGTCACCTTTGGACGTGTTCTTCACGAATTCACATGAAGGGAAGCACCGTCCGCGTGAGGCGCTGCTAGTACTGTAAACAAAGAGCGCCTTAATTGTTTCTCTCTTGCTTCAGAAAGAATATCGACTGGTACGTACAGTCTCAACGCTTGACTCCGCACAAGATACATTCACCTAATAAAAAGTATCCTGTGGTTTATCAGTTATTGAACGCAATGCACAGCGAAGCAATGTACCACGGCGCAGGATGTACGTTTTCCTTCCTTGTGCAGCTTCACTCAAGATCTCGAAATTCAGTGAGAACAAACAAGTAAAGAGGCCGCTGTGGCACTTTGTTTGACGCCCTTCGCGAAATTCAACTCAACAGAATTAACGCGAGCGAGAAAAGCATAGCTGTAATGCCAGGAACTGCGATTGACGCTGAGCCCCGCTGCCGCTTCAACAAAGCCTCGTACACATTAGCGCTGCAAAAAGTAACACACAGTATTCGGCTTCAGTGCGCTCGAAAGCTTCAATATATTAGTTCTGATCACGCTTTTTACAACTGCAAGGTGGTGAGATGCGGTTTTTCCTGTTGAAAAAGCGATGCGTCTGGCTTTTGCAATGCTCAAAAACTCACTCAATTGGCTGCGCCTGTTCCTTTTCCAAAGGCTGTATGAAATAACAAAAAAGAACATTTTTACCAGCTACACAGTCTGTAGTGGCAGCACATTCCACTTTTTCCGCCTTGGTGGACACTATGGCCGCAAGATTTTTTGCTGCTATGTTATCCAATGGAGGCGTGCCCAATATACTCTCATCAGCGGTCGCGTTGTAGTCCGCCCTGATCAAGAAAAAAGCAATTCTCAGATCGAAGGAGTCGGCTCAAGAGTGCAGGCAAACAGTAGAAGTGATGGAAACACATACATGACTACCTTCTGATAGGGTGTCGGATCTAGAAAAAGGAGCTGTGCGCCGCTGTTCATGTGTGTTTTGATTATGACACATGCAAGGCATTATGCTTCAGTGAAAGTGCATGAAAAATGGATCATCCGATTAGATTAGAAAACTGAAGCAAACAGACTTTTGGAGATGGTCCAGTCCTGCAGTGAAAGACGCATTGATGAGAGCCTCGCAATCAAAGGTCTTCGAAACATCAAAAGTAATCACAAGTCCAGCATACTGCGCACAAACAACAGGGCACCAACTACTATTGGCAGATGCTGGTACTGGGGGGGCTGGAATCGCCTGGCTTGTGCAGTAGACAATGCATTTAAGATATTTTACTATTTGTAAATTGGTGGCGAGGACCATACCTGAGACTGATTCGCATTTGTTGCATCACATGATTCTTTGTTGGTCCCTGCAAGTTCTGATGCGATTTGAATGGTAGTTTTACCGGACCTCGCTAGAGGCTGTATTTGACTAGCTTCACCATCGCCTGCTTCAACCAGTCCCTTCAGCAACCCATTCAGTCCCTCCGTTCGCAAGGCATTCAGGATGGGCAAGCACTCTGAATAGCGGCAAATAACACGCAGACTATTAAATGCCTCGACCCAGCATGGGTAAGCACTCTGAATAGGGGCAAGTAACACACAGACCATTAAATGCCTCGACCCAGCATGCATGCCTACGTCACAGCCATGTTGCGTGTCGGAACTGTGTGTGCAGAAACTGCCCATTTCCTGTCGTATTCCAGCAAGCAAATTTGATGGCTTTTTCTCATGTACACTGAATCGAAGATGCTTACAAGAAAATAGAGGCTAGCTAGCCTATTATCGGCGTCATACCCACACCCCCAATGTACCTGTAGTTTTCTTTGAAGCGGAAGGCGCTGTTGCTACTTGTGCGAGGGAAGATCCTTCAGTGTCTAGGATCTTGTGGTGCGGGTTAACAGCGGCAGAGCGGATGGGAACTGCTGTTGAAAAGTCCGGTGCCGCCGCTCCAGCGAAGAGTCCAGCGTAGCACGCCAACAGGCCAAGTCGAGACATTGCGGAAAAACACAGAAAGCAAAGGGACAACAGGAACAAAGTGGGCGAGCACACCCGGGTCAACAAAAAAAATTGAAATGCTGGGAAAAATGCGTGTGTACGATGAGAAACTCAGGGCTCATCGACGTGACAGTCCCAGCTGCCAGCTAGAGCATGGTGCTGTTTCACCACCTGAGTTGCGACGAGCTAAGCTGTCTTAGAATTCTGCTTTGTGAAGCTTCAACAGAACATGCTTTAGGATATAAATGTCTAGGTTTTTAATGGTCTGTTGAAGTGCGCGGTTATTCCACTAGTGACTACGTGCTGCCGAGATGCTTGTGTGTGTGTGTTGATCTGTCGCGCGCCCGCATTACGAGCTGCGGAACGTGAACCAAGCCTAATTAAACAATTTAGTGTAATGTGTGGCTCTGCTAATGTATAATTTTACATTTTCTCTGCCCGAGAAGTCTTCTTGGTTAGGTACGCAATGTTTTACGTGTGGGCTAATGCGGTGCCGAATTCCAGAGGCTCGGTGGGATGCACGAAAGACATCACACACACACTGTAGTCTCTTGTGCGACCATGTCATCTCCGTTAGGCTGACAAACAGATAATGTTTTAAATATTTCGCGTCATTTCGGCCGGATCAAGCACTGTTAACGTTTAATTGCCCCGCAGCCTGCGCAAAAGCAGTGTCGTGCAATGTGGTGCTTCTGTGTGCCCCCCCGCAGTGAGTTGGCAGATCCTACAAAAGAGTTTATTTAGAGACACTGGCCGGAATTAATATGATACATATGTGAGCCTGTTGAGTTAATGGGATCAGTCAGGTCTGTTAAGAATAGGTTAGATCCCCATGTGCAGTCGGACTTTGGGGGGAGTGCCCGTTGAAGGACTAACCTTAGCAGATGCTGCAGGCGCTCACAATGCATCATTACAACTCCATTTTTGTGTTATTTTCTGGATTCTGTATGAGTGCGTCGGCAACTTTCTATGGTGAAACGTGCGCTAGGTGAGGTGGCTCCTGTGACAGCATCTGATCGTTTTACAGGTCTCTGACCGCATCTCCCTCTATATTACGACGATGCATTTTATGCTCATTAGACAGTTTTCTTAGATACACACGTTTTTTCATCGTCAAAATGTGAGCAACCTTCGGCCTATGATGCGTGTAAGTGGTGGACCAAAACATTGAAGTACTCACGCATTCGCTGACAGATTCACGGTTAGTGAGGGGCTGCGATAAACTCGCTATATAAACTGAAATTTTTTGCACTTAACAACCTTTCCGCTACTGGTACATGCGCAAGCGTCAAAACAGACCCTGCACGGCTCTATTTTTTCAGTGAGCTGCGACTTGCAGCATAGGTGCCTTTCCCGTATGAAATTCTGGGGATTTTCGCAGAGCACACAGAGCGTCGAGAAAGCCAGAACATGTGTTTGCATTCACTTAGACTTAGAATCCGTGCCGGAAACTGAATGCGATATGCCCTAACTTTCCTTCCTCCAAACAGTTCTAACTTCCTCATTATGCATGTGAACTCTTGTAGACTCCGAAACGGCGTGTATACGCACCTTGTTTAGCCACGCCCGCATATGCACGTGCATGAAAGTCCGTAGATGCACGTTTGCTCACGTGTGCATATGTGTGCATATGTGTGTGTACACATGTTTTTTTTACCTGCATGCCCACGTTGCATATTGGTATGTGCAACTTCCACTCGCATGTCTATTCATGCGTGCATTAACCCTGAAATACTTGTACGTGAAATATGTGTTGCGCGCATGCCCATGGTCTTTTATTGCATACAAGTTTGAGAAGCGTTAACCGTACATTCATTTGGGCGTATGTGAATGTATTGTTCCTTTGGGGTTTCCTTTGAGAGAAAGCGAGGCGCAGCATAAATACACGCCACGTTTACGTCGAATGTACATATGCATGTTTCTTTTCCATTCTATGTTTCAGTACCTCTTCGTCTGCGCTTCGATGTTTCTGACTTTTTACTGCAGAGAAAAAATACAACAACTGGAAGTGCAAGGGAACAAGCAAAAGGATTTTTCTCAGTAATTTAATCTAAGGAACCAAATTATAAGAGGTAGAAAGGAAAAAAAATTGAAGCATGGCCAGCAAAAACTGCAGGCAGCTTCCAATTTGCAAAGGCGCGAACGTTGGAATGAGTTGTAAAGTGTTCCTGAGAGAAAGTTCCAACGTGCTGCTCGCGATTTCACACGAAGTCGGCTTTCGTGGTATCATCTGTGTGAGGCGCTGTCAGCGCTGCAAGCATAAGGCGTCGTTTCTCAGCCTTCTCGAAACATACTTCGGAATGACGAATCGACCGGTAGGTGCAGTTGCAACATTTGAATCTGCACGGCAGATTCAGCGCACTTGGTAAAATTGATTCCCAGTAGTGTTCTATATGAATGAGTCCGTTGCGGAAACGAACCATTCACCCCGGCAAACGGAACCCACCATTATGCAGCTTCACTCAAGGCTAAGTAAGAGCGAAGAGCTGCGATCGCTGAGGTACTTCCTTCAATAGTCTTCATTGTCTTCAACTTAGCATAGCCAGCGCGAGGGACAAAAGCGTAGCTGCAATGGCAGGAATTGTGATCGACGCTGAACCCCGCGGCCGCTTCAACAGCACCTCGTAGACCTCCGCGCTGCAAAAGGTAATAAGCAGTGCTTGGCGTTAGAGTCTGCTCTTTTCTGCTTATGTATGGTCCCGATAAATGGAAAACTGTAAGGCCGTTAATTAGTTCAGATTTCCCCGGTGACAGCAGACATGCATTGGGGTTTTTCAGTGTTGGAAAGCTCACTTGATTGGCTTCTTTGTTTCCTTTTTCAAAGGATTTACGAAATAGCAGAACAAAACATTATTACCAGCTGCACAGTCAGTAGTGGCGGCACACGCCACTTTTTCCGATTCGTCGTAAACTATGGCTGCTAAATTTTGTGCTGCTCGATTGTCCAGCGGGGCCACGCCCAATTGGGAACTTTCAGCCGACGGGTCATAGTTATTCCTGCACAAAAGAGCTGGCAATGATTAGATCGTCGGACTCAGTAGGAAAGCTCGCTGAAATAGCCGAAGTGATTACGACAGAGACACGGCACGCCGAAATCGTTGCACGATAAGTAAGGAACAACAAAAAAGGCAAGTAATTGTGCATCATTGTTCATGGACGCATGGAAATACGCGGCTAGACCTTAGGCTTCAATGGAAATTTCAAAAAAGTGATGTGCCTGTGTAAGATGAGAAAAATCAAGCAAACGGACTCTTCGAGATGGCTCAGGCCTGCATAGAAAGAATCATTAATCAGAGCCTCGCAGTCGAATTCCGTTGAGTGATCAAAAGGAATTACAAGTCCTGGATACTGCGAACAAGCAACATCATCATTAGCCATATGGCACATTTCTGCACTGCGGAATTAGAATCGCCTCGGCCATGCGGTAGGCACACGCTTACAACTACCAGGCAACTACCAGGCAGGAGCTCGCAGCTTATAACTTAGAGGGCGGGGGGCCTTCTCAAATATTGTATGCCAAAGACTTGGCGCCAAAAGCCATACCTTGGAGTCTTTAATAGCTGCTCCATCACATGAAGCTTTGTCGGACCCTGCAAGTTCTGCTGCGATATCTGTGACTTTAGTTTTGCTTTCCGGTAGTAGACCTGTAAGGCTCCCACTGACATCTTGTTCTTCCGCTTTCTTGAGTTCAACCAACACGGCACTGAGACCTTCCGTCCGCAAGCCATTCAGAATGGGTAGGCACGCTGAATAGGGCGAAAGCATATTCCATGTTTCAGCTAGTAAGTAGAGCTGTCTGCAGAAAATAGTGAATGTTCACCATCAAACACCCTTGTCTAAAGTGGTGCTGCTACGTGTTGGGACTGGGCAGAAATAACTTCCCCACACAGTGTACTCTGCCGTCGTTTTCATTTCGGTCAGCTAGGTCCACGGCATTTATGACAGGATTGCATTTGTGAAATCTGATGACATGCATAAGGCTCAACAGCGTCGGCAAGAAACGTCGTAGCCAAGGCTAGCACGTGTGTCATTGGCCATCAAGCCCAATTTACCGTCAGTTTTGTCTTCGGCCGTAGGCGGGTTGCTCTCCTGAGCGAAGGAGGACAATTTCGTGTCCAGGCTCCTTTGGTGCGGGCTAGCTGTGACAAAGCGAATGGGGACTGCTCCTGAAAAGCTGGATGCCGCTACTCCGGCGAGTAGCCCAGCGTAGCACGTGAACAAGCCAAATTGAGGCATTGCGGGAAAATACAGGGACCAAGTGGGTCGACAAGGACAAAATGGGCCACGCACAGGCCAAAAAATGACAGAAAAAAAGCTTACAAACCTCAGGGAACGAGTGCACACGTGCAATGGTCACTAAGTCCTAATCCAGGTGACAATTCCAGCGGCGAGCCAGTGGACGGTGTTGTTCCACGACTTGGTGCCAGATGAGCTAATCTGTCTGCTTGAGTATTTAAATTTATATAATTTCAACGGAGAATGTGAAGAGTTAACAGCTTAGGCTCCCTGTGATCTGCTGAAGCTAGCGATCATTGCGTCAGCTGCTGCATGCTCCTGGTGATGTGTGTGCTTATCTGTCCCTGGCCCATAATTCGAGCTGCGGGCTCCAAAATAGCCTAATTAAGCCACGTTATGTGGGGCCCTTTTCTGTTAACTCCTCTTTTAGTTTTTTTCTGCCCGAGAAGTATTCTGGGCGACGTAAGCAATGCGTGACCTCAGGAACGACTGTACGTCCGGTGCCACTCGCCAGTCACTGGATCTCCAACACGACAAACGTGCGGACCGGCCTTAGCCTGTCGCGCAGCTGCGTGTTTTCCGTAATACTGCGACACATAATATGAATTCTAGCGTTTTCACTTCATTCATACCATCTCAAACAATGTTAATGTTAGATTTCCCAGCATCCTGCGCGGATGCAGCATCTTGCAGTGCCATGCTTCTGTTATGTGCCGCCTGCCAGCAGACCCGGAAAAAAGTACATTTCAAGGCGCTATTAGGAACTGGCATGACGAACCTGTGAGCAGAATGAATTTTTATGATCAGTATAGTTTGTTAGAAGTGAGCCAGACTCCTACGTGTAGTCGAACACTGGGGCCTTCAATGAGCGAGCGTCAACAGAGGTTTCCATCCCCCCCGGTACATCATTACTACACAAATTTTGTGCCATCTTCCGAATTCCTTGTGAATATATCCTCACCTCTACATGATACCTCCATACACGAAGTGGAGGAACCCCAGTGATGGCATCTGTTTGGGCGTAAACTGGCTGTTTTACAGGGTAGGTGCCACATCTCTCACCATTAGGGCTATATCACTCGCTAGAAAATATTCTCAGGCAGACCTAATTGCTCATCGATCAAATGAGTGCACGTTTTGGTCGATGATGTGCGTATGAAGTGGATGATATCATTGAAATGTGCTCACTTTCCTAACCGGCTCACCGTCATGAGGGGTTACAAGCCTTCAGGTTATGAAACAAAGTAAATCCTTCAGGCCACGCTCAGAAGCTTGGGACACGCTACGCCCCCTATTCCTCTGTTCACAACTGTTGTTCAAACTGCTACCCGCTATTGGGTTTTGAACTGGCAGTACTGTGAAGTTCGGTGTTAAGAGAGCTCTACGTTTAGCAGTCCGATCCCCCATTGTTTTCTGCCAGTCTGCCTCATTAACATTCGCTTACCCTTGCTTTAGAGCTTTCATTGTTTATTTTTGGTGGTTTCTTGAATAACTTTATTCTGGCTGGCGCCTCGGGGCAGAAAGGGAATGCGACCCTGTACAGTGCCAACAACCGCCTCCTGAATGCTGAAACCATGCTTGTCAGTGTGTCTTCAATGCACAATGACCGTTTGGAGCTGCAAAAAATGGACTAGAAACTATCCTTAGAAGCTGATAGCTACGAGGCGATGCGGCGAGCCCGTACTGAGACATGCTGGCGGGCAAAAGGTGGTCCATCTGGCAAAAGCATGTGCAGATCGATTCTGGGCTGGAAAGTGTTTGGGAAGGCTCTAGTGCAGACTGGAATTGGCAGCTCCGGGCTTTTTTAAGTATGTGGGATGCCTTGGAGCTGTTGGTGGGTAGGGAAGACGCAAGATGATAGATTTACTACGTCCACAAAGCTCACTGTTCCATGCTTTCTCGCCTTTTTTTGGTCAGTTTAGCAAGACATTATTGCGTTTGTTCTACGAAGGGGTGTGTGACATTTACCAATGGCTAGGATCGATTGATGCAGTATTCAAGACCCGGTAGCGCTTCTCAGACTCTTCAGGGGCTCCCTTCAAGACATTCGCTGTATTTGTTTCATTTGCTTCTGTTCCGTCTACTGTCTCACTTCGCATGTCCCACACAGTAAAATGTTTGTTGTACTTCTATACCAAACTCAACAGTAATTACTAAAGACAAACGCTCTTTGTTCCTTGTACGCATCCCACATCACGTTTATCATGAATTGGACATGTCAGCTTGCTGCTTTTTCCAGTTGTATCAAAGCACAGAGCTGCTCAACACTGGAACATCGCTGTTTTATAGTAACTTCGAAGCTTCCAGCTGAGCGCAGGAGATAAAGCAATTGAGGAAGTGTGTTTGGATTTTCTTGTATTAGGACAAAGTATTCGAGAAGTTCCGTGTGCTTGGAGATATCTTTGTATGAGGATGTGGGAATCTTCCACATGAAAACAGTCTAAGCTTGGTTCAAACGAGGTACTGTTACACAGAAAGGAAAACAAGGGACATCCTTGAAAGCATGCATGTGTGCACGGAGCTCAGCAATCTCGGCGAAATTGTGGAATAGAAATGTCCCAACGGTACGCGTATACGCTTCACCGGAGATAATAAAAGAGAACCAAAATTAATTCTAAAGAAAATTCTTAATGATTAATGTACCCTCAGTCCAACATCACTTTCGAGCCAACGGAATCGGAATTGAGGTGCCGACGCCCAGCGAGTAACCAGAAGAATAAAAGGGAGTGAAGATAGGGAAAAATGAACAACAACAGCTAAAATGTATTCAAATTACACAAGAAACATGTAAAAAAGAATAAAAAATAAATAAAACCGGAAGACAAGCCTCGCGCAGGCGATCAAACCCCACAACTGCATGCGCTGCCTTCTGGTCCTCACCATCACAGCCCCGCCGAATCCAGGTATGTGCGGCGTATAACCGCTTGTAAATGTGTTTGAATTATATCTGTTTTTTGTCCTTTCCCAAGATTGCAACTGCTGTCGGCAGAGGCCTCTCGCCGTAGGCAGTCTTGGGAGCGGCCGCTGCTGCATCTGCAACTGCCAATTTGTCGATTTGCTCTCCCATCTGTACCTCTGCATGCGAAATGGCTCCTCCCACCTCTTCAGAGGACAAGTCCGGGGCCACAGGGGCTGCTGGAGCCCCCTCAGCGGGGGGTTCCTTCGTGCGGCGCGACCAGTTGCTGCAAATAGAAGAAGATGTTCAGAAGCTGTGGGCGCAGGAAAAGCCCTATGAGGTGGATGTCGGTAGGCTGAAGCGTCCCGAGTTCGTGCATGCCTCGGGGGCCCCAGGGGGCCCCGCGACCACGGGGACCCCCGGGGGCCCCCTCGTCAAGAACAAGTTTTTCTGCACGTTTCCTTACCCATACATGAATGGGCTGCTGCACCTGGGCCACGGCTACACCTTATGTCGCGCGGAGTTCCCAGCTCGTTATTTCCGGCTAAGAGGTAAAAATGTGTTGTGGCCTTTTGCGCTGCATTGCACGGGAATGCCAATTCTTGCATGCGCGGACAAACTCAAGAGAGAAATTGAAATGAAAAAGAAACAAGAGCTGCAGGATAAGAAGGCGACTGCAGAGGTGCATTTACAGTAAACCCTAAACCCTTTTCTAATCCCTCTGTGCGGACAGAGAACCCAGCCCTGAGGGTTTAGGGTTTAGGGTCTAGGGTTTAGGGTTTAGGGTTTAGGGTTTTGAGGCCTGAAGCCCAGGGCACATTTATGTTCAGGAGGAACAGGGGCCTTCGGACCCCACAAAGTTCACCAGTGCTAAATCCAAGCTGGTGGCAAAGACCGGAGGTTTGGTGAGGCCCTAAACCCTAAACCCTGAATTTTCTGTCCCTGTCTTCCTATTGAAGCTTGCCGCATGCATGCGTTTGCCGTTTTTGGATTTTAGCATTTCGTGTTCAGGGTTTGTGCGTAAAGGCCCAGCTTCAAACGTTAAGGGTTAAGGGTTTAGGGTTAAGGGTTTAGGGTTTAGGGTTTGGGTACGCAGAAAACCCAGTGGGAGATCATGGCTTCCCTTGGCATTCCTGAGGACAAAATCGCTTGCTTTGCAGACGCAAATTACTGGCTAGACTACTTCCCGCCTAGGTGAGGGTTTGGGGTTTAGGGTTTAGGGTTTAGGTCGCGCACCTATATTAGATTTTAGGGTTCAAGCTGGAGATTCCTGCTGCTGACTTGAGTCGTGGCTGCTGCTCACAGAATCTCCAAGCTTGTCTGAGCCTTCCTATTCGTGTGTGTAGGGTTTAGGGTTTAGGGTTTAGGGTTTTGCGCTGGAATGCCCACGCAGGTGCAAGCGAGACTTGGTGCGTCTGGGCACTGCAGTGGATTGGCGGCGCTGCTTTATAACCACAGACAGAAACCCTTACTATGCAGCTTTTGTCCGCTGGCAGTTCCTCAAGCTCCTGGTAGGCCAAACTCTAAACCCTAAACCCTAAATCCTAATCCATGGCATCTCAGCGGCTCCTCTGGGAGTGTGAGGGCGTCTTCGCCGGCTGCTGTTTATCTCCTGCTGCGCGCTTGGTTGCATGCATCCTATCTCTGCACCAGCCCCCGCTCAGCACTGCCTCAACTGCTGCCGCTGCTGCTGTTGCTGCTGCTGCTGCTGCTGCAGGCTGCGGGGAAGATATCGTTTGGGACGCGCCCCACAGTGATTGGCCGGCGGGAGCTGCAGGCCTGCGCTGACCATGACCGCATGGCTGGGGAAGGTGTGGGGCCCCAGGAGTACACCGTAATAAAGTTGCGAGTGAAGACAGAAGAACTGGATGTTGGCTTCGAGCCCCACGCGCAGCTGCTGCAGCAGTGGCAGCAGCACGCAAACTGCCCTTCTGCAGCGAAGCAAATCTTCCTCGTAGCAGCCACTCTCAGGCCCGAGACCATGTACGGACAAACCAACTGCTACGTGCTTCCCGAAGGAGAGTGAGTCCTGCTGCTGCTGCTGCTGCTGGTGTCGATGCTGCTGCTGATACAACGGCGGTGGCTGCAGGGCTGCAGCAGGGCGTGAGGAGCAACTCATCGTTAGGATGGAGAGTTTAGGGTTTAGGGCCTGGGGGTTTGTTGTTTGCCCAGGTACGGCGTGTATCTTGCTTTTGACAAGTGCCGTGCGAAGTCAGATCCGGAGCAGCAGCAGCAGCAGCAGCAGCAGACGCTGCAGGAGAAGCTAGCAGCAGCAGCAGCAGCGTCGAAAGCTGCGGATACACTCGAACACATTATGACCCGCGAGGATGCGCTTGCGGAATGCAACACAGTTTTTATTTGCTCTCACAGATCAGCCCTCAACATGGCTTACCAGGTGCAAAACCTTTTTTAGGGTTTAGGGTTAAGGGTTTGGGCTGGGCGACTCGCTTTTGACTCGCAGGAACTCAGTGTTGCTCGATTGTCTGGGCTGGCGCTGTGGATGTCTTATGCGCGCTGAGGGTTTAGGGTTTACGCCTAGGGTTTGTGCCCGGCGCGAGCTGAGGGTTTAGGGACGAGGGTTTAGGGTTTAGCGCCCGTGGATTTTGTGGAGTGACCTCTCAGGGGCTGATGCCGCTGGAGTCGATCGGGGATCGATCCCAAGAGCTGCCGCGGCCTCATTGTCTTTTTTCTGTCTCCGGAAAAATGCTTTTGGGGCTGCCCCTCTCTGCTCCTCTTTCAGTCTATCAAACTGTTTACGCCTTGCCCATGCAAACCATATCCCTCGACAAAGGTAAGCAAGCAGCAGCAGCGGCAGCAGCAGCAGTAGCAGCAGCAGCAGCGACAGAGGCACTAGCTGCTGCGGCTTACATGGTGCAAGGGAGGGCGCAGCATGGGCAGCAGCTTACCAGCAGCAGCAGCTGCTGCAGCCGCAGCACGTGCACGCAGCAGACAGGCGATGGCAGTCTCAAAGCCTGAGACAGAGCCTTGAACTCGGCAACCCCAGCAGCAGCAGCAACCGCAGCAACAGCAGCCTCCGCAGCAGCAGCGGCCGCAACAGCAGCAGCGACTGCAGCTGCCGCAGCAAGCAGCTGCAGCTACAGCAGCCACCGCGGTAGCCGCAGCAACATTAGCGACCGCAGCAAAGGCAGTAGCAGGAGCGGCCGCGGGATGCGGAGCAGCCGCAGCAAGAAGCGCGAGCGCCGCAGCAGCAGCAGCAGCAGCGGCAGCGGCAGCAGCAGCAGCGAGGTTGCATCGGTCTTGTTTGCGCAGGAACTGGGGTGGTGACGAGTGTGCCTTCGGACTCGCCGGATGACTTTATTAATTTGGAAACGCTGAAGAACAAAATTGAATTTTTCGCGAAGTCCTTGGGTCTCAAGAAGGAGTGGGTGTTGCCTTTTTCGCCGGTGGAGATAATCGAAGTGCCAGGGTAGGCCAGAAAAGGAAACAGAAATGAATTGGAAACAAAAGATGAATTAAAAATCAAAGAAGAAATGAAAGAGAGAAATTAATCTCAACAAGAAACAGAAGGCCCAAAGGACACAGAGGCACCAGCACCTATTTGTACCTGTGCGAATATGTACTTCAAAAAAATTCACAACTCAACGAGAGTATTAAATAAGTCAACAAACTTGTCAAATATACAGGTCAGAGGATCTATAAAATATACAGGTCAAAAGATGTATAAATACATTAAAAATGCACAAGTCGAAAGATATATAAAACACGCAAGTCTATAAACTTATGAAGTATACAAGTCAATAGGTATACGCAGAATACACGTGTCAAAAGATATGCGAAACATGCATGCCAACACATTTATTAAATCTAAATGTGTATATGTGTGCCCCTTCCTTAACAAAAAGCCACCAGTGCAACTGCAAATGTCTGGGAATAGAATGTGTATTTAGTTTAGAGATGAAGCTGATGCAGCTGCCTCTAGCTCTATGGGAAGACCCATTTATGCATTTAATGTTGAGTGCATATGCATGTGCAAAGCGCATGCATGCAAGGCCACTAAATAACATTTTCTAGAGGTTTTTTTGCAGATGCAGCATTTAAGCCAAAAGCAAAGACGCTTAATAAAGCAATAGCTGACTGAGACTGAGACACGAACGGCTTTGGCTGGCCTTGAGCAGCAGCGGAAGAGGCGAGCGCTGCTGCCTTTACTGCTGCTGCTGCTGCTGCTGCTGCTGCTGTTGCACAGGCTGGGACGTCTGTGCGCGCCGACGCTGTGCAGCCAGCTGGGGGTGGGGGGCCCCAAGGACAGCGCGAAGCTGCAGCAGGCGAAGGAAGAAGCTTACCGGCGCGGGTTCTACGAGGGGGTGCTGGTGGTGGGGCCGTTTGAGGGGCTGAAGGTGCAGGAGGCGAAGCAGCTGGTGCGGCAGCAGCTGCTGCAGCAGGGGCTGGCGTGCGTCTACTTCGAACCGGAGAAGAAAGTGGTGGCCCGCAGCGGCGACGAGTGCGTGGTGGCGCTGCTGCCGCAGTGGTTCATCAGCTACGGGGAGGCGGAGTGGCGGGAGGCGGTGGAGGCGCACCTGACCAGTGGTCACTTCGACCCCCACAGCCCCCAAACTATGCACCAGTTCTCCTTTGTGCTTTCTTGGCTCAAAGAGTGGGCCTGCAGCAGAAGCTACGGACTCGGGACTTTCTTGCCCTGGACCACGGACACTGACGCGCCAGTCCTCATCGAGAGCCTCAGCGACTCCACCATCTACATGGCCTACTACACCGTCGCACACCTCATCCAGGCAAACCCTAAACCCTAAACCCTAAACCCTAGGCGGGGACGGGCTGGCCAACCCGTGCGCCTCAGCCTCCGCCAAGCGACTCAGGGAAGGGTCTTTGCATGCAGCGTCTCGACTTGTGCTGATTTTGTCTTTTATTTTTATTGGCGGTTTTTTACTTCCTTTTTTCTCAGGGAGGAGACATTTACGGGGACACTCCCGGGCCCCTCGGCCTCACGCCCGCAGACCTGACAGAACAATTTTTCGACTACATTTTCCTCCTCAGAGATGAGCCACCCAAAGACACCAAAGTGTCCCTGGAAAACCTTAACGTATGCTGCTGCTGTGCTGCTACTGCTGTGCTGCTGCTGCTGCGCTGCTGTTGCTGCAGCTGCTGCACCGGCTGGGGAAACTGCTCGGTAGCCAAGACTGCCCGGAAACTGTCTTTGCCCCCAAGTGCTGCCTGGGGGCTCCATGTATTCTTCTGCAGCTGCCCCTAAGACAGTTGCTGCTGCTGCTGCTGTGTTGCTGCTGCCGTGCATCAGCTCAAACAACTGAATAGTGAAGACTGCCTGTAGCCGCCGGTTTGTTCTTTCTGCTGCCTCCCTTGCATGCCTTTGTCCTTGTGCATGAGGCTGCATGCAAACGCCTTGGGGCTGCATGCGTTTTCCCCCTTGCAGCTTAGAGTTTGCTCCGCCTTTGTTTGAGTCTGCTGCATGCAGCGGCTGCGCGCGGAGTTTTCTTACTGGTATCCAATGGACCTCCGTGTCAGTGGAAAAGATTTGATTTTCAACCACTTGACCTTTTGCCTTTACTCCCACGCGGCCATTTGGAAAGACAGAGAAGACCTGTGGCCGAGGTCATTCGCTGTTTTGCTGCTGCTGCTGCTGCTGCTGAGCCCGGCGCTGCTGTTGCTGCTGGCCATCATTCTGCGGCAGCGGCGGCTGCAGCGGCAACCGCTGGGCATGCTTCGGACCCTACTCGCGCTGCTGCTGCAGCAACTGCAACAACTGCTGCTGCTGAGAAGCTCCGTCGTCCATGCCGCCGCATTTGCTGCTGCTGCTGCTGCTGCTGTTTGTTCAGGGGGTTCGCCTGCAACGGCATGGTGCTGGTTGACGCCGAAAAGATGAGCAAAAGTACTGGCAACTTTTTGACTCTTGAAGAATCCATAAAACAATTTTCAGCCGACGCCACCCGCATTGCCTTTGCAGACGCAGGTAATGCCTGGAGAGGCTGCTGCTGCTGTTGCTGCTGCCTTGAGTGGTGTGCAGCTGTTGCTGCTGCTTCTCGTGTTGCTGCAGCAGCAGCTGCTGCTGCAGCTCCTGCAGCCACAGGCTGGCTGTCTTCTTTGTTCTGACTCCTTCGTGGTTCCAGCTAACGAGCTGTCTAGACGCCGCGGCCTGCAAGCCGAACTATTTGGCGCCATTTTTTCCGGAAAGAGACCAAAAGATTCTTTTTGTTTTTTCTTTTTTGCTGCTGCTGCAGGAGACTCTCTAGATGACGCAAACTTCCAAAGGGAGACAGCCAACAGCGCCATCACTAGACTTTTCCTCCTCAAGAACCTCGCAATGGATTTCGCTGAGCAGAAGATCGAGCTCAGAGAGGGTGAACGCAAACCCTCGACTCTTCCTAAACCCTTCTGTCTAGACCCTCGCTAAACCCTCGCTAGATCCTAAACCCTAAACCCTTGTCGTCGCAGGGAGCGGCATCGGAGCCGAGTCCTCCCTGTGCGGCGCCGCGGCTGTCCTTTATTTTCCAGGGTTGCGACTTTGACTGCAGGGCTAGGAGCCTAGGGTTTAGGGTTTAGGGTTTAGGGTTTGGGTTTGTGTGCACATCTGTGAAGGCCCCATGACGGCTGCGGACCTGCTGTTTAGGAACGAAATTGGCCTCTGCGTCAAAGCAGCAGCAGCAGGCTATGAAGATCTTCAATTTAGAGAAGCTTTAAAAGCTTCTTTTTATGAATTGGCAAACAAACGCGACCTGTACAGACAGCTGGTGGACAAGGACAAAATGCACAAAGAACTCCTCAGCACCTGGCTGGGTAGCGCAAACCCTAGACCTTCGCGAAACCCCAAACCCTAGACCCTCGCGAAACCCCAAACCCTAAACCCTCGCGAAACTCTAAACCCTAGACCCCCACGGCTGAAGCAACCAGTTCGCCGGCAGCAGCCGTCTGGCGCTCTGAAATTAGGCGTGAGAGGCTCAGGGCCCATTCCTAAGGTTTGGGCTTGATGTGGGGCTTCGGCCGGGGGTTTAGGGTTTAGGGTTTAGGGTTTGTTGGCTTGCCGCAGAGGTGCAAGCCGTCATTCTCTCGCCCATCGCGCCCCACATCAGCGAATACATTTGGAGTTTTGTCTTGAAGAAAAAAGGTCTTGTGGCGGACGCGGATTGGCCTGAGCTGCCCTATGACGCAGTGCTGCACCGGTGAGGGTTTAGGGTTTGCTAGGGTTTGCGGCGGCACCTGTGCAAACCCTAGCTAGCCTCAGCCCGAAACCCCAGGCCCCCAAACCCTCAGGCACTATGGTTTATGGCTTGTGTTCAGAAAGTTCGAGATTTTGTTCTCCGCCGTTGAGGAGTTCCGGCGCTGCAGGGACAAAATGCTGCAGGCAGCAGCAGGTGGCAGGAAGAAGGGCAAGCAGCAGCAGCAGCAACAGCAGCAGCAGCAGCAGGCCCCGCAGCTCACGCACGCAGTTGTCTACGTTGCCAAGTGAGCCAGTCTCTTGTATAGCGCCAGCACCAGCTGGTGCTGCTGCTTTTGCTGCTGCTGCGTTTGCTGCTACTGCAGCGTGCACCCCTAGCTTGATGTGTGCATCTCACACCATTGCATGCATTTTTCTTGCCCTTATTGTCTTCTTCCATTTTTGATTTATATATTCATTTCAAAAAGGATATTAATATCATTTTTGTTTCTTTTTGACTCAGAGAATACAACCCGCTGCAGCAGCAGGTGCTGACCGTGCTGCAGCGAATCCCCCTTGTCAAGGGCCCCCAGGGCGAAATGGAGGCCCCCCCGGACTTCATGGATTATCTCAAGGGGGCCCCTGAGCTTCAGGAAATGGACAAGAACCAAAAGAAGGACGCAATGGCCTTTGCTTCGTATCAGATGCGGGTAAGACGCCCTAAACCCTAAACCCTAAACCCTTCTACACCACGTAAACCCTAAACCATGAGCCCTAAACCCTTCTACAGCACTTGCCGCGCATGTGGCCTTTGCCATGGCCCGACTGGCAACAGAAAACCGTGAGATAGACTGGGCCTGTCTTGGCTTCGCCGGCTGGGGTTTAGGGTTTGCGGCTGCAGCTTAGGGCTAGGGTTTAGGGTTTGGGGTTTGTGTTTGTTGCCTCAGGATGAGCTAAAGGCTTGTGGACCCTCTGCGCTGAACTTGCGTCTACCCTTTAGCGAAATAGAACTGCTGGAGACCCACAAGCAGTTCCTGCTGAGCGCACTGGATCTGAAGTGTAAGCTGCCCCTCCTAAACACTAAACCCTAAACCCTAAAGGCTAAACCCTCATCAAGCTGTAGACTCTGCGTGCCCCCTTAAGCTCCGTCGTAAAACCTTTTTCCCGCAATTAATCTGTTTCAGCGGGAGTCTCAAACCCTGGTGACGCTGTTTTGAGTCGGCTCGAAGGGTTTAGGGTTTAGGGTTTAGGGTTTAGCCGAGAGGCAAACGGCAGCCCTCCAGCTAAGGGCTGGCAGATTGGCGCTTGCGTGTTGGCCACTGCATGCGGCGAATGGCATTGGGTTTCTGCTGCTAAATGATTTAGTTGGATTTCTTTATTTTTGTGTTTTTTCTGCTGCTGCTGCTGCTGTTCTTTTTTGCTTTTGCTGCTGCAGCAATTGAATTCAGAAACGCCGACGACCCCAGCCCAGCAGACAACTCAAACTGCCGGGCCCAAGCGAAGCCCGCAAAACCCTCAATATTTTTCGCTGCTGCTGCATGCAGCTAGAAGTGGGCCCCCCCCTTGCCTTTAAAGGGGCTCACCGAGAGCGTAAAAGGGCCCCTAGGGGGGCCCCCCTGGGGCCGTTCGAGGGCTTCCGGGGGGGCCCCCAAAATTGCCCCTACGGGGACCTCCAGGGGCCCCCTACAGGGGCCCCCAAAGCAGCTGCGCAATGCCACTACATTCAGTACCCTTTTTGTGGCCCCCATAGGGGCCCCGTAGGACTTAATTGACCCAGAGCTTTTAATTGCTGCAGGGGCGGCAAAAGGGGCCCCTCTGAGGCTTCTTGTGGCCTGTGGCAGATATGTGAGTTTGGGGGGGTAGGGATTTTTAGAAAGGGAATATGACACTTAAGGGTTTAGGGTTTAGGGTTTAGTGGAGCCGGCTCGACACCCTAACGTAAACCCTCGACACAGTTGGTTTTTCTCATTTTGTTCAGGCCGCTCACGTTGCCTGCACTATAGGTAGGGTTTAGGGTTTAGGGTTTTGCCGTATTGTTTCGAGTTTTTGTCCAAAGCCTTGAGATAGAGGCACGCGCAGCAGCAGCAGCTGCTGCAGCCGCTCACGTTGCACGTTGCCTGCACCATAGGTAGGGTTTAGGGTTTAGGGTTTAGGGTTTTGCCGTATTATTTCGAGTTTTTGTCCAAAGCCTCGAGATAGAGGCACGAGCAGCAGCAGCAGCTGCTGCAGCAAGGACTCTCATTCGTTTTCCTTCTCGCTGCTTTTGTCTCCCTGCTTGTCTGCCGCTGCTGCTGCTGCTTCAGCAACACGCAACGCTGTATCAGCTGTCATCCGCCGCAGCCGCTGCTGCTCTCGTGCAGCAGCAGCAGCAGCAGCAGTCGCGCGGCGGGGCGCAATGCTGCTGTCTAGAGCTGCAAGGGAAGCGCGGTGGCTCCGCAGCGCGGCAGCAGCAGCAGCGGCTGCTGCTGCTGCTGCTTCATCCTTGCTTCCTGTTGAGGATGAAACGAGGGACCTCCGTGCTGCTGTTGCTGCTGCAGCAGCTGCTACTGCTGCCTCCCTGTCATGCTCTGTGAAGGCGAGAGACTTGCGAGCTACTGCTGCTGCTGCTGCTGCTGCTGCTGCTTTGTCATCTTCGCCTGCTGCTAAGAACTTCCTCACTTCTGCTGTTGAGAGAGAACGGCCCCTAGACGCTTTCCGCAGCAGCAGCTCTTCCTGGCGCAGCAGCAGCAGCTGCTGCTGCTCCGCCTGTTCCTGATGCAGCAGGTTCAGTTGCTGCTGCAGCAGCTGCTGCTGCACGGTGGTTTTCCTGCTGTTTCTGCGCCCCGCAGCTGCGTCTTCAGCAGCAGCAGACGCAACTGCTTCAGCAGCAGCAGCAGCAGCAGCTCCCCTGGCAGCAGCAGCAGCAGCAGGCGACCCTGGGCCGAAAAAGAGGATGTTGCGTCTAAGGAAGTAACCACCAACGGCAGCAGAAATGTAAGACAGCAAGGCAAGAAGATATATCCCCAGCTGCGCAGAAGCACTGACAAGCTGCTGCTGCAGCCGCAGCTGCTGCTCCTGTGCTGCAGCAGATTCAAAAGGGTCTAAATTGGAAAGCCGCTTCTTAACAGACTTCACATTGTAGACAGAGAGAACCACCAAGAGCAGCTGCAGCAGCGCCAGCAGCACAGCGAGCGCCGCGTACACGCTGGCGCCGCGCCAGTCTGCAGCAGCAACAGCAGCAGCAACAGCAGCAGCAAACGGTTGAAGGCAGCAGGAGCCACACGCAGAAGCCCCAGAAGCAGCCAGATGAGTGAGAACAGGCGCAGCAGCAGCCAGACAGAAACGGCTACAGCACACTTTCAGGGGCCCAGCTTCAGCAGCAGAAGCAGCAGCAGCAGCATCTGCTGCTGCTGCTGCTGCTGCTTCAGCAGAAGCAAGCAAAACAGCAGCAACACCAACTCAGCCAGGACACCATCCGAAGTGCGGCAGCAGCAACAGCCACAGCAGCAGCACTGGCAGCAGCAACAAAAGCAACGGCAGACCCCTTTTGAGAGTGGCAGAAGCTCCAAAAAAAGCTATACAAGCAGCCGAAATGATCTCGAGAGCAGCAGAAGCAAAGTCAATGGCTTCTTCTGCTGCTACTATCCCTAATACGAACAAAGTGAAGGAAAGCAAGCAGCACCACACGACCAAAAAGAGAGAAATGCGGACGGAGTTTCGAAGTCTAGAAGGCTCCCGCACCCAGGCCTTGGGTACGGGCAAAGCAGTTGCTGCTGCTGCTGCTGCTGCTGCTGCTGCGGAGGACGAGGAGGAATTGCTGCTGTTGCTGCTGGTGTCGTGCTTGGGGGAGGCCAGTAACGCAGATGAGACCTCGCCGTCAGAGTCCACAGCGGCGAACGCTACAGACGGCTTTGCTGCTGCTGCTGCTGCTGCTTTGGCCGCGGCGCCTCCACCGCCTGCAGCAGCAGCAGCAGCAGCAGCATCAACTGATTGACGAGACGACGCAACAGAGTCTCGTCTGATTTTTATCTCGAAAGAATCCCCAGGGTCCTCTGCACCCTCATGCTGCTCCATTGGAGGGAAACTCCATACGGGATGCAACCCTAACTAAGCACTAAACCCTAAACTCTGCCAAACCAGAAAGCGTTTCAAACCCTAAACCCTAAGAAGCAGTAAACCCTAAACCCTGGAGCCTGGATACCCCGTAACCCTAAACCCCAGCTAGCGATACGCTGCGCTCCCTCAGAAGCCGTATTTGGGAACCAAACCCCAGTGAGCCTCAACCCTAAACCCTAGACCCTAGACCCTAAACCCTAAACACTAAACCCTGGAGAGCTCTGAACGCTAAATCCCTGTGAGTTTCTCTCTTTTACTGTGATGACAAAATGGTAAGTAAACTAATGGGAAAAGTTTAAAGCTGGCCTGTACGTACACCCCAAGACGACGCAGGCACAGCTAGAGCCAGAGAGGCACTGGCGGCCAAACCCTAAACCCTAAACCCTAAGCCCTAGCTCTTTTCTTAATGCTCCACTCTCTAAAAAAGAACAAAGAAAATGGAAAATAAATGTTTTCTTGTTTAAAGCAACTCCTCCCCTTCTGGCCCCGCCGATGCAGCTCATATGACCTCCCAGACCTTGGGGCCCCAGAGAGCTTAGCAAACCCTAAACCCTAAACCCTCGACCCCCAAACCGTAAAACCTAAATCATTACAAATATAATTTGACTATTGAAGCAATTTATGAATAGTTGAAAAGCTCAGATATTGTCAAAAGTGCAGCAAATGCAGCGCTGCAACAGGTGACCTCAGGGGCTACACGGCAGTCTCAGAGTCTAAACCCTGAAATGGAAACTGCAATTCCTAGAAAACCCTAAACCCTTAAAATTCCTGAAGCCTGAGAAGATCCTAAACCCTCGAAGTCCCTAAACCCTGAAGAGGTTATAAACCCCAGAAACCCCCAAACTCTGAACCGAGTGCCAGACCTAACGCTGATTGTAGAGCCTAGAAACCCCCAAACCCCGGAATAACAGTAAACCCTAGAAGCCACCAAAGACTAAAACGCAGAGTGGAAACTCTAGGAAAACCCTAGATGCTTCATGAATTGCGAACCCTTGAAAACCCTCTGCGCGCCGCTTCAACTGTAAAACCTAGAAACTCCAAACCCTCAAACTTCAGCAAACCCTAGGGGCCCTCACACTCTACCATGTAAAATAAAGACCCTAGAAACGTCAAACCCTCAAAATATGCAGAGAACTCTGAAGGCTCCGAACCCCTAGACACCCACCCTAAACCGTAGAAACTCCTAAACCCTAAAATGGCTGCTAAGCCCACGGCAACTCCTAAACCCTGAAGAGGCTGTTAAGCTCAGGGTCACTTGTTGCAAAATAATTCAACTTCAGTCTTTTTGGCGTCCGTCGCCGCAAATTGAATCATTAAAAGCGCAAATACGTCATTGTTCCTTGACAAGGAAACCTAAACCCTAAACCCTAAACCCTAAACCCTCTTTCTGAGCCACACGCCGTAGCTGCTAACCCATCCGGCCGAGCGCGGCCCTCTCTGCGCAGCAGCGGCTACCCCGAAACCCTAAACCCCAAGCCCTCAACCCTAAACCCTAACTCCGGCCAATTCGAGGGGCAAATGCATCTGTAGTGCTTTGCTGCTCCCTCTTAATCACCCAAACCACTGAAGGTCCTCATAAAGGCCTTCGAAGAACTGCTTGGGGGCCCCCAAGGGGCCCCTGAAGAGCTCGCCAAGGGCCCCATAGGGGCCCCTAACGAGCCCAGTAAAGGGCCCTTGAGGGGCCCTAAATCAAATAATTAAGTACCTCCGAGGGGCCCCTGATGAGCTGATTGGGGGCCCCTGAGGGGCCCCAACCGAGCTGACTGGAAGCCCCTTGGGGAGCTCAATGAGGCCAGGGGCCCCCTAAGGGCCCCCAACCCCGTAGGGGCCCCCTAGGTGCCCCCCACCGCTCCCACATAGAACCCCTAGAGGCCCGCTGGCGGCCCCTAGGGACATCCTGGGGGGCCCCTAGAGGCATTCTCGGGGCGCCCTATAGGCCCCGAAGATGCGGGGCCCCCTGGGGCCCCCTGAGGGCCCCCTAGGGGCCCCGTGGGGGCTCCCGTCAGCGCTTGATGCGGGTGCAGGTGCACTCGAAGAGCAAGTCTGCATTGGGGGGGATGCTGGGGGGGGCCCCCCGCTTGCCGTAGCCCAGGGCACTGGGGATGGAGATCCTTCGGGTCTCTCCAACTCTGCATCCAAGGAGGCCCAACTCGAGGCCCTTTATGACTTCGTGGGCCCCCACGCAGAAAGTAATTTTGCCCTTGTCGAAGCAGTGGCGGTTCTTCAGCAAAAGTCCTTTGTACTGAATCGTTACGTTGCAGCCCCGCTCGCACCGGGGGGGCCCCCCGGGGGCCCCCGTCCGCAGCACCGTGAACTCCACCCCGCTCGGCAGCCGGTACACGTCGCCCGCACGCACTTCGTCGCTGCCCTGCTGCTGCTGCTGCTTCTGCTGCTGTTGCTGCTGCTGCTGCTGGGAGAGGGGCGGCGGACGCTGCTGCGGCTTGTGAGCCTTCTGCCCGCTCAGCTGCTCAACCAGGGACGGAGTCCGTTTAGTCTCTGGCGCCAGCTCTAGCTGCAAGGATCTTTTCTGCTGCTGCTGCGGCTGCTGCTGCTGCTGCTGCTGCTTGAGCAGCTTCTGCTGTCTGTAAAGCTGCTCATCGACGAGCTTAGGGACTTCGTCCGCGTCGGCCTCGACCCTCCGCTTCCTCTTGATGCTGCTGCTGCTGCAGTCGTTGCTGCAGCAGCTGCAGTCGTCTGCGGGGCGGGGCACGAGGGCCCCCGCCAGCTGCACTGCCCAGCCTGTCTTGCTGCTGGCCTTTGCTGCTGCTTCCAGCCAAAACTCTGTGTCTTCCTGCAGCAGAAACAACATTCAGACGTTTTCGAATTTGTTTTCGTTTTCTTTGCTTTTCTAAACAAAAAAGTTGCAAGAAAATAAAATCTAATTATGCATTGCAAGCCAAACATGTCTTCGAGTCTTTCCGCCCACAAGTGCTGATTTGCGGGCCTGTCAGGTGTACGTACACCTCAACGCCCAACTGCATGCATTAAGAAAACTATTTCTTCGCGAAGTTTCACGCAGATGGGATCTTTGGCAAAAAGCAGCAAAAGTGAAGCATTATGTGCATGCAGAGTAGTAATACAACAGAAATTTATTTTAAAAATGAATTAAATCCACCTTCTAATTATTGTGAAATGTAAACTGCACCTATAAGTCTAGATACTCCAGGAATGCAGCACGCGGCGCTGCTGCGTCTGCTGCAGCAGCTCGACTTCGGAGCAGCAGCGCGGGTGAATATTGTACAAATAAATCCATAAATAAAAATAAATATAAATAAATGCATTTCATTGGAGTCCAGACTCTCTGCACCTTCGCTGCTACTAAAAGGCGCGTGCGGAGGTACACATACACCGCAGTGAAAGTGCAGGATGGCGCAAGTTTCGCATGTTTAAATGTTACAGATACATATTTATTCATATATATTTATATATATAAACAAACATATATTAAATATATTAAAAACAAATAAATATATGTAAATGCAAAGTAGAGCTTACCCACATGCATAAATACATCAGAACACAGAAGCGCTATGATGCACTGTGCTGTATAGGCAGCAGCCGCACATGCATGCTACATAAGCAGCAGCAGCAGCAGCAGCACGAATAGGCGCGGCATCAGCAGCGGCAGGAGCAGCACGAATAGGCGCAGCAGCAGCAGCAGCGTGTCACTGCAGCACGAGCTTGAGCCGCAGCAGCAGCACCGGAGTCACGAGAAACCGCAGCAGCAATAGCAGAAATGACAAATGCTGCAGCAAGGCAAACAGCAAGAAGCAGAAGCAGCAGCAGCAACAGCAGCAGCAGCAGAAACTCACTGAAATTACAATCCTAATGGGCTGTCTGAACTCTCCGATCCTGGCTATGGGGGCCCTCACCACCTTGGCCGTCCGCATCATCAGGACCCAGGAAGGGGCCTCCCGCTGCTGCTGCTGCTGCTGTTGCTGCTGCTGCTGCTTCTTCTGTTTCTGCTGCTGCAGCTGCTGCAGGTAGATGGGACAGACGGGAACTGCCGCAGCTAAGTGAAGGATCCCTTCGTGGGATCGATAGTGGAGTCGATCCCCATTTAAGGTCAGCAGGCCTCCTGCAGCAGCAGCAGCAGCAGCAATACGATTTGCAGCAGCAGGAACATAGTGGCTCGATCTTCTGCACTCACGTAGAGAGGTGCAGCACCAACAGCAGCAGCAGCAGCAGCAGCAGTGCCTTACCCCAGAAAGCCATTGTATTAACAGTGAATAGAAATAGCCCCTGAGGCTTCAAACAAAGACTTGAGGGATTTAGGGTTTAGAGCCTAGGGTTTAGGGTTTGGAGGGTTTGCCTCAGCGCGCCCTTGAACTCGAGAGCAGACGATGAGGGTTTAGGGTTTGCTGCTCCTAAACTCGGCAAAAATCTAAAACCCTAGCTTTCAGGGTTTAGGGTTTGCCTTCAGCATTTAGGGTCTAGGGTTTAGGGTTTACAGCTGGGCGCTCGCTCTGCACTGTTGAGACACTAGACCACCTGTGGGACCCGAGTGCATGCGGCCCCGATTAGCGGATTAGGGTTTAGGGTTTAGGGTTTAGGGTTTAGGGAGCCCCATTGAAATATAAAAATAACGGAGTCAGGCCCGCGTTTCTATTGCAGCGGAGGCGTCTGCAGCAGCAGCAGCAGGAGCAGCAGCAGCAACCGCAGCATCCCACGGGGCCCCACACTCGACTAGCGGCACAGCAGCACAGCAGCACCAGCTGCAGCAGCAGCAGTTCTGTGGATTCTCTGGACGTTGCTGTTGCTGCTGCCGCTGCTGCTGCACATACACTTAAGACGGCCCCAGTCATCGGGGCCTCCAGCTGCTGTTGCTGTTGCTGCTGCTGCTGTTCTCGCCGTTTCTCAGTGAAAATCAGCAGCAAATGGGCCCCACAGCTGCAGCCTCTGGCTGCCTATCAGCAGCAGCGGCTGCTGCTGCGGCAGCCGCAGCTACACGGCCGTTTGCAGCAGCAGCAGCAGCAGCAGCATGCAGCCAAAGAGCCCAAAGAGCCGCCACTGCGGCAGCTGCTGCAGTAAAACTGAGCCAAAGCAGCAGCAGCAGCTGCTGCTGCATGCAGCGTGGGCTCTGCAGCGGTGCAATGGCTTGCTGGAGCCACCAGCTTCAGGCACACCGTAGGCGCAGCAGCAGCAGCATCTGCAGCAGCAACTGCAGCAGCATGCGGTACTTCTGCTGCCCGCTCAGTACAGCAGCAGCTAGCGGTCAGCTGCAACCCCAGCAGCAGCAGCAGCTGCTGCTGCAACAGCCGGAAGCAGCAGCAGCCTCCAGCAGCAGCGACGCTGCACCAGCCCCTCGCCAAGACCAGCACCAGCCCGCGCAGCAGCCCCAGCTCCAGCAGCAGCAGCAGCAGCACGACCAGCAGCAGCAGCAGCAGCAGCAGGACTATCTGTATGACGCAGAAGAAGAAGTGCTAAGCCCCGAGCAACGCCAAGAGAAAGAGCGGCTTATTAAACTCTTGGCGAAGAAGCTGGCGGGGCCCTTAGCAGACGCAGACGGCTGCGTTCCCACAGGCAAACCTTAAACCCTAAACCCTAAACCCTCGAGCAGCGGTCAGAAGCTCGCAGCAGAGGCCCTTGCGAGACTCGGTTTGTGATGACGCAGAGTCTAGGGTTTGCGAGTTGAGCTTTTGGGTTTCGGCATTAACGGTTTGGGCGCTGCCAGAAGCAAGGGTTTAGGGTTTAATGCTTCACGCTTCAAATTTAGGGTTTAGGGTTTAGGGTTTAGGGCTAAGGGTTCAAGTTCCAGGCTGCGGTTTGAGGTCCAGGGCACAGGCAGAGCCTGTCGAATTCGGGAATCCATTCCGAGGGTTGCGGGTCCCAGGCTTCAGGGAAGAACCTAGGGTTTACGATTTAGGATTTAGAGTTTAGGGTTTAGGGTTTAGGGTTTAGGATTTGGGGTTTGCGCAGGGTCTGCGCGGCCGGTGGCGATAGAAGTGGACGGGCCTTCGCACTTCTATAGCGGCACTGAACAGTACACTTCTTACACGAAGTTGAAGCACCGGCTTTTGACTCGAATGGGGTTTAAAGTGCTGCACGTTCCTTACTTCGAGTGGCGCCGCCTGCGGCAAGAAACCCTAAACCCTAAACCCTAAACCCTAGACCCTAAACCCTACGCGCTAAGCGGGGGCTGCGGGCTGCAAGACGCACAGCGCGCCGGCAGCCCGTGACAGCAGGGGGTGGCTGCGCAGGCGCAGTAGCTGCTCGCAGTGGGGTCTGCACGAAGGTTTAAGGTTTAGGGTTTAGGGTTTAGGGTTTGCGATGCGGCTGCAGGGGGCAACGGGAGCGAGAGGAGTACATGAAAAAGAAACTGCAGGAGGAACCCTCGGAGTGGCTAGACCCTCAAGATGAGGCCTTCTACAACCAAAGAATGGGGGTAGGCAGCTACGGCTTAGGGCTTAGGGTTTAGGGTTTAGGGTTTAGGGTTTGGGGTTTGAAGAATGGGCCCAGATATTTGCGTTTTGGGTTGCGTGTGCTCTCCTGCGAGCAGCTGCTGCAGCAGCAGTACCAACAGGAGCTGCAGCGGCAGGCAGCAACTTCCCAGCAGCAGCAGCAGCAGCAGCAGCCGCAGCAGCAGCAACACCAGCAGCAAGATGGCCCCCAGCCCCAAGAGGGGCCACAGCAACCGTGCAGCGTAGCCCAGCAGCAGCAGCAGCAGCAGTGGCAGCAACAGCGGCCACAGTGGCCGCAGCAGCCGCAGCAACAGCAGCAGGAGCCGCAGCAACAACAGTGGGAGCAGCAGCAACCTTCACAGTGGCAGCAGCAGCAGCAACCGCAGTGGCAGCAGCAGCAGCCGCAGCAGCAGCAACAGCAGTGGCAGCAACAGCAGCAACCGCAGTGGCAGCAACAGCAGCAGCAACCGCATTGGCAGCCACAGCAGCAGTGGCAGCAGCAGCCACAATGGCCGCAGCAGCAGTGGCAACAGCAACAGCCACAGCAGCAGTGGCCACAGCAGCAGCCACAGCAGCAGTGGCAACAGCAACAGCAGCAACCGCAGTGGCAACAGCAGCAGCAGCAACCGCAGTGGCAACAGCAACCGCAGCAACCGCAGTGGCAACAGCAACAGCCACAGCAGCAGTGGCAGCAGCAGCAGCCACAGCAACAGTGGCAGCAGCAGCAGCCACAGCAACAGTGGCAGCAGCAGCAGCCACAGCAACAGTGGCAGCAATTCCCACAGCCTCAGTGGCAGCAGCTGCAGCAGCCACAGCAGCAGTGGCAGCAGCAGCCGCAGTGGCAGCCGCAGCAGCCACAGCAGCAGTGGCAGCCGCAGCAGCCGCAGCAGCAGTGGCAGCAGCAGCAGCAGCCTTGGCAACAGCCTCAGCAGTGGCAGCAGCAGCAGGGCAGCACATGGGACACCCAGCAAGCCTACCAGCAGCAGTCTTGGCCGCAGCAGCAGCAGGAACACCCCCAGCAGCAGCATGAGCAGCAAGAGCCGCAGCAGCAACAGCAGGCAGCCGCCGCAGCTGAGCTGCCGCAGCAGGACGGCGCAGGCTCAGCTGACAACGCATCAGCGCCGCTGCAGCAACAGAACTAGCAGCAGCAGCAGCAGCAGCAGCAAGGTCAGTAAAGGCTGGAACAAAACCTGTTGCGGGTTTTTTCAGCGAAATGCACGTGCAGCAGCTGCTGCTGCTTCTGCTTTTGCTGCAGCAGGTGTTGCTGCAGCAGAGCTGCAGCAGCAGCTCCTGCTGCTGCTGCAGCAACACCTGCAGCAGCAGCGGGGACAGCAGCAGAACAGCCCTCCGTATATTCAAATTGCAAAAGCTTATAAGGCCCAGTACTTCAAAGGGCCCCACGAGGCCTCACAGGGCCCCCCAAGCTGGGGGTCCCCAGGGGCCCCCTTAAGGGTCCACGGCCTTAAGGGGCCCCCAGGGGGCCCCTAGAGGCCGTGGACCCTTAAGGGGGCCCCAGACCCTTTCTATGTAGCCTCAAGAGGGGCCCTTGGGCGAGCTGCTGCACGGGGAGGGATGTTGTGCTGCTGCAGCTTCTGCCGCTGCTGGAGCTGCAGCTGCTGCTGCAACTGCTACAGCTGCTGCTGCAGTGGCAGCAGCAGCAGTGGCACCTGCAGCAGCAGCAGCAGCAGCAGCAGGGACTCCAGAAGGCGCCCTTGGCTATCATAGGGCCCTCCAGCGCAGCTGTGAGTTGTTCGCCACCTGCTGGTTACGTGGATCCATTCTGCTGTACCTATGAGGGTTTAGGGTTTAGTGCTTAGGGTTTAGGGTTTAGTGCTTGGGGTTTAGGGTTTAGGGTTTAGGGTTTAGGGTTCAGACAAGGACGCCGGACCACTCTCGCTCTAAACCCTCGCAGCTACTGAGCTGGGGGCGTCGGGGTGACCTGAGGGTCTGCTGCTGCGCTGAAGCGCAGCTCTAGAGGAAAAAGTTGAATTGAAAAGTAATTATTTTATAATTTTTAATGTCAAAAACCCGAAAATTCGCATTCTTTTGGTCGGTGGGGCCCACTGGGTACCTCGAGAGGGTGGTTCAGCTCAGCTCGCCTGGGGTTCTGGTCGGTCGACTCATTTGGAGGGAATTCTCCCGATATTTACGATTTAATTTGTTAAATGGGACTTTTAATGTAAATATGACTTTTTATTTCAATTAATTGCGCACAAAAGTGAGATTTGCGACAAAAGGCATTAGGAAACCCAGAGCTGCGAGGCGGCATGCCTCACTGGGGGCCCCTTGTCTTGCGTGCTGCTCGAGGGTTTAGGGTTTAGGGCTTGGAGTTTACAGCCCGGGATCCAAAAACCCTCAGAGAAGTTAGACGCCGTTAGTTATATCCCGCTTCGGAGCGTTTAGGTTTAGGCCCGAGGGTTTGGGGTTTTAGACCACTCGCCGGGGGCCCCTTGTTCAAGAATGGAGAGTTATTGCAGTGAAAGATGCATGCACACATGAGCACAGCAGCAGCAGCAACAACAGCAGCAGCAACAACAGCAGCAGCAAAAAAGGCAGCAGCAGCTGCAGCAGCAGCGAGAGTAGCAGCAAGGACCAGTCACTCCTCAGCGGACCAGCCAGGAAACTAAGGGGGCCCCACAGGGGGGCCCCCGGGGACCATGGAGAGCCCCACAACATTTGAGGGGCACAGAAGATGGCCTTACTGCGCAGCCACTTGGCAGCCGCCGCAGCAGCAGCAGCAGCAACAGCAGCAGCAGCAACAACAGCAGCAGCAGCAACAACAACAGCAGCAGCAGCAGCGGCAGGAACAGCGAGAAAAGCGACAAAATGCATCTTGAACGGCGTTCCCTTCCTGTTTCTTCTGCTGCTGCTGCTCTTGAATTCACTGCAGCGGGAGAAACAGCATCAGCCGCAGCCGATGCTGCTGCTGCTGCTGCTGCTTCTGCCGGTCGTGCTCCTGCAGAAGCAGCAGCAGCAGCAGCAGCAGCAGTCCTTGGCGCGGGAGAAGAATTTGCCAAAGAATCTGCAGTATCACCTGACGCAGATTGTTGTGCTGCTTCTAGAGGCTGCTCTCTGTTGGGCAGCAGCAGCAGCAGCAGCAGCAGCAGCAGCAACACCAGCAGCAGCACTGGCTGCCCCCATTCGTCCGCAGCCAAATCTCAGGGGGCTCCCAAGCAGAGGGGCCCCTGGGAGCCTCTGCTGCCCGTTGTTCATCCCTGAGGCCCCTCGTGCTGCACTGCAGCAGCAGCAGCAGCAGCAACTGCAGCGGCAGCATGTCCTTCCCTTAAATCGTGTAGCTAGGAGGGACCCTTACGGGGTTTGCTCCCTTTCAAGCCGCAGCAGCAGCTACAGACCGAATCCACTGAGCAGCAGCAGCAGCAATAGCAACAGCAGCGGCAGCAACAACAGTAGCGGCGGCGGCAGCAGCAGCAGCAGCAGCGGCAGCAGCAACAGCAGCAGCAGCGTCGGTGTACAGACACTGCAAGAGGCCTGCCTTCTGCTTGAAGAAGAGCTGAGGGCTCACGTGGGGAAGGCCGGTGTAGACACTGAAGCGCTCAAGGTAGCAAACCCTAAACCCTAAACCCTAATCCTAAAACCCTAAACCCTAAACCCTAAACCCTAAGCACTCAAGCGCCGGGCTTCTAGGGGCACCGGCTCTGACCAGACGCTGCATTTGCAGGCCCAGATGAAGCGATGAATGCCTAGGGTTTAGAACTCAGGGATTAGGGTTAAGGGTTTAGGGTTTAGGGTTTAACGACTGGTGACTTAGGGTTTAGGGTCTAGGGTTTAGGGTTTAGGGTTTCGCTGCTGCAGTTTCAAGTGACCCCCACCAGCCCCGCAGTTGAAGGCTATGAGCTTCAGGCTAACGTGGCTACTGCTATCGTGCTGCAGCAGCAGCAGCAGCAGCAAGAAGAGCAGCAGCAGCAGCAGCGGAAGAAAATTCTGCAGCATCAGACACTCAAAGACACAGGGGAGCCCGCAGCAGTTGTGGCGAGCACAGCAGCAGCAGCAGCAGCAGCAGCAGCAGCAAGCGAAGCAACAACAGCATCGAAAGCAAAAAGAGTAGCAGCAGCACCAGCAGCAGCAGCACCAACAGCAACGGCTGCGCCAGCAGCAGCAGCAGCAGCACTGGCTGATGGTGCTGCATTTGCTGCTTCTCTGTGGAGAGGCAGCGCCGCCCTCAGGGAAATTTGCTCGGCAGCAGACTACACTGGAAGAGGGTAAGCAGCAGCAGCAGCAGCAGCAGCAGCAGCAGCAGCAGCAGCAGCAGCAGCAGCAGCAGCAAAAGCAGGAGCAGCAGCAACAACAGCAGCAGCAGTAGCAGAACGAAATGTCACAGTTTGCACTGCATCGAAGCGAGCCGCAGCACCCTCTTATTATACATAAGACACAGGCTGCCACTATTGCTGCTGTTGCTGCTGCTGCTGTTGCTGCTGCTGTTACTGCTGCTGCTGCTGCTGCTGCTGCAGGTTTATAAGTTTCCGGCTGAGGGATGAATTGCTGCTGCGCCTGCTGCAGCAGATGACAGCAGACCCGGACCGCCTAGGCGTGAAACCAGTAACCTTTACTGCTGCTACTGCGACTACTGCTGCTGCTGCTGCTGTTCTTTTTGTTGCTGCTGCTGTTGCCTGCGTGGCGGATGTTGCTGCTGATTCTGTGGGGCTGCACCCGCGTGCATTTCTTGCCGCAGTTGGGGTTTTGCTGCATGCGCTTTGGCTCAGCTTTGGGGCTTTGTTGCATGCGTTTGGGGGCCTTGCTGCATGCGTTTTGTCTCAGTCTTTGGGGCTTTGTTGCATGCGTTGTGTCTCAGTCCTTGGGGCTTTGTTGCATGCGTTTGCACTTGGACTATTTCTCGCCGAATTTGGCAAAAGACCTTCACGTGGGGCACCTCAGAGGGGCGCTGGTCGGCGACTGCCTAGCGAGGTCTAAACCCTAAACCCTAAACCCTAAACCCTAGGCCCTACTCGCTGGTGTCTGGAGCATCTGCCTCGCTGCTGCTGCTACTTTCGAATTGCCATTTTTCTTTTTGCATAGTTCATTGAATAAAACTGCAAACAGAAAATAATTACCCTTTCGTGCTTTTTAAATCATTAAATACCATTTCTTTTTTACATTTAATTGTATAATGTTTTAAATGTAGTAATAAAATGGTTTTTTTTCCTGCTGCACTGCAGCTGCCGCTGCTCTTTGCTTCCCGCTTGACTTCTTTAAAATTGGGCCCTTTCTTTTTGCCAGCGCCGAGGTGTCTGTACATCTGAGGTGTATGTACACCTGCGGTGTATATACACCTGAGGTGTACGTACATCTGAGGTGTATGTACACCTGAGGTGTGCATACACCTGAGGCGTACGCAGCACTTAGAGCCCAGATCCCTTCTAGCCGGGGGCCCTCGGCTAGTTTTTTGGAGTCGTTGCTGCTCTTGTTCTTGCTGCTGCTGCTGTTGCTGCTGCAGTGCCCGGCAGCTCTTTGCTGCTGCTCTGCATGCGCTCAGGCTGCTGGAATTTCTCGGCTTGAGAGTCCGCCGCAGCTGCTACTTCGGAGACTGCGGCATTCCCGTTGCTGTTTGTCTTGGGGGCCTTCAAGTGTACAGGCAGCTGCAGCAACTCAGCAGCAGCAGCAGCAGCAGCAGCAAAAAAGGAGCCGGAAGCCCGAAGTCGCCTGCTGCAATGGTGGAAGCAGCAGCAGCAGCTGTTGTTGCCGCTACCCCGGCCGAGTGGAGACCGGCGCCCCTAACGAGGCGAGCAGCACCAAGCGCTGCAGCAGATGCAGCGGCACCAGCAGCAGCAGCAGACCTAGGAAGTTTAACCGATGCGGCTGCAGAAGCCTTCCTTTCCCATATGGCCGCTTTTGACAGGGCGCTGAAGCAACAGCAGCAGCAACAGCAGCAGCGAAACAGAAGCGCAGCTGCAGCAGCAGCTGCAGCAGCAGATGCAGCAGCAGCAACAGATGCTGTTCTTGACTGGCAGGAACTGGCTAAGGAAAAAGCGGCAGGAGACCAAGTGGACCTTACCGCGGCTTACGTGGTGAGTGTGCAGCAGCAGCAGCAGCAACAGCACTCATGAGAGGACGCACAGCAAAAACAGCAGCGCGGGGCGGGCTCTTGCTGCAGCGGCAGTCGCTGCCGCTGCTGCTGGAGCTTGTTTGAAGTCAGCAGCAGGAGCAGCAGCAGCAGCAGCGGGGCGTCGTTTGCATGCGTATGAGCTCAGCGCTGCAGGGAAATCTACTGCAGCAGCAGCGCCTTTGCTGCCGCTTGCCTGGCGTCGCTGGCTGCAGCAGTCTTTGGCTCGCCAGCAGCAGCAAAAACATTAAAGACAATTCACCAATTTTCAGTTCGGGTGGGCTGCTGCATCTGCTAACTCTTGTATGCTTGCTGCTGCGTCTGTCTCCTTTGTCCCCACCAAAAAAGCCTGCAGCTTCTGCTTGAATTGCGTTGCGTTTGCTGCTGCTGCTGCTGCTGCTGCTTCTGCTGCTGTGGGCTTGCAGCGCTTTGCGCAGCAACTGCGCCTCCTGCGTTTGTCTCCTCAAGCAGCAGAAGGCGAGCTGCAGCAGCTGCCGCGCATGCAGCATCTTATTGACTTACTAGCAGCACGGGGTCTGTTGCAGCCAGGTGACAGCAGCAGCAGCAGCAGCAGCATAGGCAGCAGCAATAGCAGCAGCAGCAGCAGCAGTAGTACGAGCCCCCTAAATGCCCGACTTCCTCAGCTGCAGACAGTTGCTAGCCGCACATGCCTGTCAGTGCAGCAGCGACAACAACTGAAGCCACAGCAGCAGCAGCAGAAGCCACAGCAGCAGCAGCCACAGCAGCAGCAGCCACAGCAGAAGCAGCCACAGGAGCAGGGGCGGCAGCCGCAGCAGCATCAGCAGCAGCAAGAAAACGCCACAGTTGCTCTTCGACGCCAAGGGGGGACGTACACGTACATCGCTACTGACCTCGCCACCCTGAAATCTCGGTAAACCCAAAACCCTAAACCCTAAATCCTAGAATGCCGTGTCGCGCACTTTTTACCCCTCCTCTTATGCAGAAAAACCCTAAACCCTAAACCCCAAGCCCTAAACCCTACCCAGCGGAGCGTTGGGTGAGGCTCTTGCAACGAATAGCCTTTGTGCTGCTCCCCAAATGGAAGTGTAAGGTCAAGGGTTCAGAACCTAGGGTTTAGGGTTTAGGGTTTGCGGGCAGAGTGGACAGCGGAGCCGACTGGGTGCTGCTGATAACGGACGAGCAGCAGGCTTCTCATTTTGGGAGATTGTTTCTTTTGGGAAGAGAAATAATAAATGACAAAACCCTTGTGATTGTAGCGCAGCAGACAAACCCCCTTATGCAGTGCATGCAGCAGCAGCAGCAGCAGCAGCAGCAGCAGCAGCAACAGCAACAGCGGCAGCAGAAAGAGCAGCAGCAGCAGCAGCAACAGCGAGAGCAAGAGCAGCATCTGCATGGGCAGCAGCTGCAGCAGCTGCGTCAAGAACAGCAGGATAAGCAGCAGCAGCAGCAGCAGCAGCGGCGTGAGGTGTACGTGCAGCACTTGGGTGTGGGGCTTGTGAAGAGCCCCAGCGGCAGCAAACTTGCATCAAGAGCAGCAGCAGAAGGTCTGCAGCAGTTTATGGCAGCAGCACTTGAGGCTACAGGTGGGTCTTCGGGTTTAGGGCGGGGGATTAGGGTTTAGGGTTTGGCAGTTAGGGTTTAGGGGCTAGGGTTTAGGGTTTGGAATTCGCATGTCTGCAGAGTGCGAGTTGAAGCGAAGACGCCCAGATCTCTTTGGGGCCGAACTTAAAGAAAAAGCTGAACTTATCAGTGAGCTGCTGCTGCTCCAACGCTGCTGCTGCTGCTGCTGCTGCTGCTGCTGCTGTTGCTGCTGCTGCTGCTGTTTTCGGTGGTTAGCCCTATTGCTGCTGCCGTGGTTGCGTTGAGGCCTGCCATCCAGCTGTGCGTGTGCGTTGCTGCTCCTGCTGCCCCCGCTGCTGCTTCTGCGCTGCTGCTGCTGCTTCTGCTCTGATGCTGCTGCTGCTGCTGCTGCAGCTGCAGCGACGGCGCGCCTGTGGGTGCTGGGCCATTCCGTCTCTGCCGAATTTCGAGTTCCTCAAAAGCCGGGCTGCGTTGCTGCAGCAGCTTTTCCTCTATTGTACGGCCGGGCCCGCGCGCGGCGAGTTTGCTGCAGTGCAGGTATTGTTTGTTTTTTTTCCTTTTTGGCTTTTTGTCTTTTATTTTATTATTAGATTATTATGTCTATAAAGTAGAATGATATAGTCATATATTGTTTTACTTAATAAATAAAATAATATTATAGTATATTATTTATAAAATAAAATGATATGGTAAAATGTTATTTTATTTGTAAAATAAAATAATAATATATTATTTTATTTGAAGAGTAAAATAACATAAGATTATTTAATTTATAAGGTAAAATAATAATGTACCATTTTATTTATCAAGTAAGATAATATAATGACATTTTTTCCGTTGGTTTCTCTCTGTGATATACGAGGTGAATGTATTAATTCCATTTATAAAAATATTAATATGCAAAAACGAAAATAAAATAACATAAATAGTAATAAATGTTCACAAGGCGTTTGCAGTGCGTGCGCTCCTGCTTCTGGATTTTTGGTTCAACTTTTTGATGAGGTTTGTTGCAGTTGTCTTTGCTGCTGCTGCAGCTGTTGCTGATGCTGTAGCAGCAGCTGCTCGTGCTGCAGCTGCTGTGGTGCAGTTGCTGCTGCAGCAGCTGTTACTGCTGCCGCAGCTGCTACTGCAGCAGCTGCTGCAGCACAGATCCCAGTCGTGTGTGCTGTGCCTTGCAGAGGGCCTCAGACAAACTGCTGCGCTGCCAGGGGGCCCCCAGGGGGCCCCCAACCCAGGCAACAGGGGCCCCCAGAGGGCTCCCAACCCAGGCAGCAGGGGGCCCCAGGGGGCCCCCCTGCTGCCGGAGTTGGGCCGGCGGTTGGCGGCGAAGGCTGCGAGTTTTGGGGTGTACGTACACCGCAGCGCAGCGTCGCTCGACCCCTCAGTGCTCGTTTCTTATTTGCTGGACCTCGCCCGCACTTTTAATCGTTTTTATGAGACTTCTCACATCACTTGCCGCCGCCGCAGCAGCGGCAGCAGCAGCTGCAGCAGCAGCAACAACAGCGCACCCGCGAAGCAACGCCAGCAGCAGCAGCAGCAGGAGCAGCAGCAACAGCTACAGCAGCAGCAGCAACAACAACAGCAGCAGCACCTGCAGCGGGAAGAGGGCTTCCTGCGCAAGGCAGGGCCATCAGACAGGGGAGTGCAGCCTGCTGCTGGCGAGGTGTACGTACACCCGGAGCGGCTGCTGCTGTGCCGCGCAGTGCAGCAGATTTTTGAGAAAAGTTTTGAACTGCTGGGGATAGAAGGTCCCCAAGACATTTAGTGAAACAACAAAGTTTCTCGAGCTCTAAACCCTAAACCCTAAACCCTAGGACTTGCGCGCCAAACCCTAGGCCCAGACTCTCAGCCCTAAACCCTTGGCCTCACGGGGCCAGGGGACAAAACTGAAACATTTTATTAAAGACAATAAAACTGTTACTCTTATTTATAGCCCCAGAAGGCCCCACCGCACTCAGGGAAACCCGCAGCCGCAAACTCCCAAAACGGCACAGCCCCAATGCCAAACGCCTGCAAACTGCATGCATGCATGCATGCAACAAGTGCATGCACGCACGCATGCATGCATGCATGCGTGCGTGCATGCAACAAGTGCATACATGCATGCGCCTGCTGCGTGCACTCATGCAAAGCCATGGCGTAACGCCGCCTGTAGTTAAAAAACGCGTGCATGCATACATGCATGCAACAAGTGCATGCATGCATGCATGCATGCAACTTTGCATGCGTAGTGACGCCTTCGGCTCGGGGCTTTCTACCCTGGGCACTCCTGCATGCAGCGAACCGCAAGCGCAGACATGACTGCTGACCCTAAAACCCTAAACCCTAAACCCTAGGCCCGAGACACCAGCGCCGAGCCCCAAACCCTAAACCCTAAACCCTAAGCTTCACCTGGTACGACTGGCGCAGGGCCTCCGCCCCAGACATTTCTTCTTCATCCTCATCTGTCCCTGCGCAGCACCAAGCCCCAAACACTGAACCCTAAACCCTAAACCCTAAAGCCTAGGCCTCAAGTGCCACACTGCCTCGCTGCGGCGCGCGTTTGGGTCCCTACGCCGCGGCCGCGAGCTCCAAAGCCGCAAACCCTAAACCCTAAACCCTAAACCCTAGACTGACACTCTGTTTGGGCCTGCGCAGGACAAGAACTGCTGCAGCTCTCTCGCTTCTTTCTATTCAAATCTTTCATTTTGTTGGCAGCCTTCAAAATCGCCAAAGCGCTGAAGCCCGCCAGCGAGAAGCCCTTTCGCCCACTATCAGAACGGGGGCCCTCACTAGGGGCCCCAAGGGGGCCCCCCGAGGGGCCCCCAGGGGGGCCTCCAGAGGGGCCCCGAAAGGGGCCCCCAGAGAGGCCCCCAGCGTCACCCTCGCTGGGGCCTTCACTGGGGCCCCCACTGGGACCTTCATTGAGGCCCCCAAAGGGGCCCCTACTGGCGCCATCGCTGCGCCTTTCATGGGGGCCCCCACTGGGGTCTTCATTGGGGCCCCCAAAGGGGCCCCTACCGGCCTTGTTGGGGGCCCCCATGGCTCCCCCATTGGTGCCTATAGGGGGGCTCCTACCAAAGCCCCCAGAGGGATCCCCAGGGGGGCCCCCGAGAGGGCTGCACTGGCCGTCCCAGCTGCTGCCACAGGGGCCCCCGCAGAGGTCTTCTAGGGTTTCTGGGAAGGGGCCCTCAGGGGGGCCCCCACAAGGGCCTAGGCAGCAGAGCTCCAGGGGCCTCCCTTGGGAAGGCACAGCCCCCTTAGGGGCCCCTGAGGGCCCCTCTGTAGGCGCCTCCAGGGGACTACCCTGGGGGCCCCCCTGGGGGGGCCCCCTGGGGAGCCTCTTTGGGGGCCCCTGAGGGGGCCCCTGGGGGGCCCCCTTTGGGGTCCCCAAGGGGTCCTCGGAGGGGCTCCCATCTGGGGCAGTCAGGAGGCGACGGCCGCGCGGCAAATAGGGCAAATAGCTGCAAGGAGGGGCCACTTCTTCCATTATGTCATGCTGCAGCAGCACAATCTGCTGCTGCTGCTGCTGCTGCTGCTGCTGAGGCTGCTGCTGTGGCTGTTGCTGCTTGTCTGCAGCGCCAGAGCTGGGACGTATGCGGTCTTCGGGAAGCGTCCGTGCCTCAGCAGCAGCAGCAGCAGTAGCAGCAGCAGCAGCAGCGACGATGGCCCTCCTGTTCACTTCTTGCTGCTGCAGCAAGGAGCCGCCCCTGAGCCTCTCGGCCACGCGCTGCTGCATTTTCTGCTGGCTCCCAGCGCTGCAGCAGCAACAAACAGAACAGCAGCAAGCACAGCAGCAGCAGCCACAGTTCCATCAGCAGCAGCAGCAGGCGGAAGGCATCTTTTGATACACACAAACCAAGCTAGCGCCTACAAATCAGAATTTAGAGCTTAGGGTTTAGGGATTAGGGTTTAGGGTTTAGGTTTGGGGGCCTTTTCCGTACAGTAGCCGTGCGGCTTGCGCCCGCATTAGCGCCGCCCTGGCTGGAATCTGCTGCTGCTGCTGCTGCTGCTGCTTCTGTTGTTCCTGCATTTGCTGCTGCTGCTCCTGATAGTGGTTCTGTGGTTCTTGCGGTTGTTTCTGCTGCTCTCGTTGCTGCTGCGGCTTTTGCTGCTGCTGCTGCTGCCGTTGCTGCTGTTGCCGTTTGGCTTGCTGCATCTGCTGCTGTGGTCGTACTTGGCGCTGCGTTTGCTGCTCCATATTGTGTCGCTGCGTGCACGGCTTCCCCTGCTGCTGCTGCTGCTGCTGTTGCTGCTGCTGCTGCGTTTTAGCCCGTCGCCAGCACTCTTTCCTTACGACAC
>NW_013541458.1:420233-427235 GCF_000499545.2 Eimeria tenella
TGAGGCTGCTGCTGTGGCTGTTGCTGCTTGTCTGCAGCGCCAGAGCTGGGACGTATGCGGTCTTCGGGAAGCGTCCGTGCCTCAGCAGCAGCAGCAGCAGTAGCAGCAGCAGCAGCAGCGACGATGGCCCTCCTGTTCACTTCTTGCTGCTGCAGCAAGGAGCCGCCCCTGAGCCTCTCGGCCACGCGCTGCTGCATTTTCTGCTGGCTCCCAGCGCTGCAGCAGCAACAAACAGAACAGCAGCAAGCACAGCAGCAGCAGCCACAGTTCCATCAGCAGCAGCAGCAGGCGGAAGGCATCTTTTGATACACACAAACCAAGCTAGCGCCTACAAATCAGAATTTAGAGCTTAGGGTTTAGGGATTAGGGTTTAGGGTTTAGGTTTGGGGGCCTTTTCCGTACAGTAGCCGTGCGGCTTGCGCCCGCATTAGCGCCGCCCTGGCTGGAATCTGCTGCTGCTGCTGCTGCTGCTGCTTCTGTTGTTCCTGCATTTGCTGCTGCTGCTCCTGATAGTGGTTCTGTGGTTCTTGCGGTTGTTTCTGCTGCTCTCGTTGCTGCTGCGGCTTTTGCTGCTGCTGCTGCTGCCGTTGCTGCTGTTGCCGTTTGGCTTGCTGCATCTGCTGCTGTGGTCGTACTTGGCGCTGCGTTTGCTGCTCCATATTGTGTCGCTGCGTGCACGGCTTCCCCTGCTGCTGCTGCTGCTGCTGTTGCTGCTGCTGCTGCGTTTTAGCCCGTCGCCAGCACTCTTTCCTTACGACACTTGTCACATAAGAGAAGTCCGGAAGTTCTGCTTTGCTGCTGCGCTGCAGCACAACTCTTTCTGGGCGCCGCCGCAGGAACCTTGAGGGGCCCCTCGCCGTGGGGGCCCCGCCGGGGGCCCCCTGAGACGCTGCTGCTGCTGCTGCTGCTGCTGCTGCTGCTGGGGGCCCCTTACCATTCAGAGAGAAGCCCAGGGTGTTCTCGTCGTCGATGCTGCAGAACTCCTGAGACCCAGGCCCCAAGTCTGTAGACAGACTCATCCTGCTGCTGCTGCCGCTGCTGCCGCTGCCGCTGCTACTGCTGCTGTATAGGCTGGTGCTGGCTGCAGCAGCAGCTGGAAAGGAAGAGGACACCCAAGGGGCCTCTCTAAGAATGCCCCGCTGCTGCAGCATCTTGGCTATCGTCGGCACGATTTGCTGCTCCTGCGGCGGCAGCGACAGCGAGTTGCGCGCGCTGCTGTTGCTGCTGCTGCTGCTGCTGCTGCTGCCGCACCAGTGTGGATGATCCGACTCACTTTCATAGGAACGCAGCTTCGCTTCGTAAGGCCCCTCCTCTTGCTGTTGCTGCTGCTGCTGCTGCTGCACCGTCGTGGATGGCTGCTGCTGCGGGGGCCCCTGCAGCACAGCTGCAGCGCTGCTCTTATGGGGGCCCCCCAGCTGCGGCCCCTCGGGGCTCCTGGGGCCCCCAGCAGTCTCACAAGGAGACACGAAGTTGCTTTCATCCACAGCAGCGCTTCTTAATAGCTGCTGCTGCTGCTGCTTTTGTTGTTGCTGTTGCTGTTGCTGCTGCTGCTGCTGCCACTGCTGCTGCTGCTGCTGCTGCCACTGCTGCTGCTGCTGCCACTGCTGCCGCTGCTTCTGCGCTTTTGCCTGCAGGGCAGCTGCTAAAGAGCTTCCCTCATCTTCAGTGCTGCTGCTTCGATTTGTATCTGCAGCATCTTCGCTGGAGACTGCTTCGTCTGTTGCTGCTGCTGTTGCTGCTGCTGTTGCTGCTGCTGCTGCTTCACGTGGCATCAACAGAGCCTGCTCTCGAGAGCCCAGCTGCTGCTGCTGAAAGTGTTGCTGCAGCTGCTCTTGCTGTAGCAGCTGCAGCAGCTTCTGCTGCTGCAGTCGCTGCTGCTGCAGCTGTTGCTGTTCCTGCAACTGCTGTTGCAGCTTTTGCGGTTGCAGCAGCTGCTGCTGCAGCAACTGCTGCTGCTGCAGTGGCTGCTGGTGCTGCAGCGGTTGCTGTTCCTGCAACTGCTGCTGCAGCAAGTGTTGCTGCAGTAGCTGCTGCTGCAGTAACTGCTGCTGCAGTGACTCTTCCTCAGAAACCCAACTGCTGCTTGCAGCAGTTGTGTCTCTCTGCATTGGGGGGCCCCCAGGGGCCCCCGGGTCTGCTGGTCGGCGCCTCGGGGGTAGAGGGGCCCTTTGTGGCTGCAGCAGCTGAGGCTCTTTTGGAAGAGAGCTAAGCAGCACTGTTTGCTGCTGCTGCTTCTGCTGCTGCTCTTGCTGCGGTTGTTGCTCTTGCTTCTGCTTCTGCTGCTGCTGCTGATGTTGCTGTCGCTGCTGTTGCTGCTGTTGCTGCTGTTCCTTTTTCTTTTGCTGCTGCATCTCTGGAGGCTGGCGTCTTTGCTGCTGCTGCTGCTGCTGCTGCTGCTGGGGCAGCGGCACAACTTGCTCGCATTTCTGCTGCTCGGCTTCTCGAGGGTGGGGCCCTCTTTGTCCCTGCTGCTGCAGCGGCCACTCAAATACCTGCCAGCCATCAGCAGGCCCCAGAGGGGCCCCTCTGGGGGCCCCCCGGGGGGACCCTTGGGGACCCTCATAAGAAGGGCCCCTATGGGGGGCCCCCATCTGATGGGCTATCGACGCAGCGCCCATTTCTGGGCCACTTTCACTGCGGCGAGCAGCAGTAGGGGGCCCCTCTTGGGGGCCCCCAGCTCGCGAGACCTGCTGCGAGCTAGGGCCCACATTTGGGGGCCCCTGGGGCACACTTGGGGGCCCCTGGGGCCCTCTTTGGGGCCCCTGAGGGGCTTTGTAAGCTTCAGGGCTGTGGGCTTTTGGGGCCTCCTGGGGCCCATCAGCCCCCAGGCCCCTCTTCGGGCCACAGGGCCTCGGCCGGGTCTGGGGCCCCCGCCCAAAGGGGGGGCCCCCGGACTGCGCTATTGGGGGCCCCTGGGGCCCCTGGGGCCCCAGGGGCCCCCGGCGCCCCCGGGGCCCCTGGGGCCCCAGGGGCCCCCGGCGCCCCCGGGGCCCCTGGGGTAATCGGGTCCCTTGGGGCCCCAGCGCAGATTGGGGCCCTTGAGGCCCCTCGGCAAAGGGGGCTCCGGGGGCCCCTTGGGGCGCCTCCTCAAAATGGACCCCTCGGGGCCCCAGGGGCCCCCGGGGTCCCTGGGGCCCCTGGGGCCCCGGGGGCCCCTGGGGCCCCCATGGACCTTTGGGGCGTTGGTGAGTTTGTTGCTCCTTGAGGCCCTCGGCCTGCGGGGCCCCCTGCTGCTGCTGAAGCCTCGGGGGCCCCTGGAGACAGCCAAGGCTGTGAGGGTTTGGGGGCCCCTCAGGCGCCCCCGGGGGCCCCGGGGGCCCCTGGTGTTGCTGCCACAGAAGCTCTGTGTGGGGCGCAGGGCCACCGCGGCGCTGCTGTTCAGCTCCTTTGCTGCTGCTATTCTTGCTGCAGCAGCGGCAGCAGCAGCAGCAGGCCCTTTCGAGGGCCGCCGCAGCTGCTGCTTGGGACTCTGGAAGCAGCAGCAAACGCTTCAGAGCTTCGTGTACTGCTGCTGCTGTTGCAGCTGGCAGCAGCATCAACATCTGCTTCACAGTTAGCTGCAGCATTTGGTCCTCTTTCAAAACAAAACCTTGCCCGTCGGGGCCCCCCAGGGGGCCCCCTTGGAGGCCCCCAAGGGGGTCCCCGTGGGGGCCTCTAGAGGAACAACTTACGGGGCCCCTTCGGGACTCCTCTGTAGAAGTGGGTGGGCCTTCAGAGGGCCCCCTGGCGGGGCTATGAAACAAAGGGCCCCCCTTGTGCCCTAGGGGCTCCTCAGGACCCTCAAGGGGACCCCTATGACTCTGATAAAACCCTCGAGGGGCCCCTAGGGGCCCCTCTGGAGGGCCCCCAGAGGCGCCCGCAGGGGGGCCCCCCAGCCAGCCCGCCCCAAGAGGCCCTGGGGGCCCCAGCCCTGCAGGGCCCTCAGGGCTGGGGTCCCCCTGGCCAGTTTGCTGCAGGCTGCGCTGGCCCTCATGTCTAGGTGGGGGCCCCCGAGGCTCCCGGGGCCCCAGGGGACCCTGGGGGCCCCTTAGGTCCATCCCTGCAAAGGGGTGGGGGCCCCCATACTCTGGGGGCCCTTCTCTCTTCAGACTGTTTCCAAGGGGTCTAAAAGAAGGGACTCCGGGGGCCCCAATGGGCGCAGGGGGCCCCCGAGGCCCCGGGGGCCCCCCGGGGCCCCCTGAGTGGCCCCCGGAAGAGGACCCTTTCAACGTGGCCGTCATCCTGGGGGCCCCTGGGTCTTCATGGTCTCTGGGGGCCCCCTTAGGCCCCTTTTGGGGAAAAAAGGAGCTTCTGCTGCAGCTGCAGGGGGGCAAAGGGGAGAAAACGAGAAAGCAGCAGCAGCCGAAGGTGCACTAGGGAGCTGCTGGGCCCCAGCAGCAGCAGCAGGGAGAAAATGAAAAGAAAATAGAAGGAAATGGTATTATTTCAGGGAAAGCGGAAAGACAAAGAGGGAAAGAGGCCAGCGGTCGCAGCGAGCGACGGCGGCCGTACACCGCAGCAAAACACTGGATTAAACCCTCTCCAGCACTCCGTCTTTGAAAATATAATATTATAAGGTTTAATTGTTTTTTTAAGTTAAAAATTCAAAGAAAAACGGCTCCAAATCGCCCGGTGTACGTACACCTCAAGGTGTCGCCACCGGCGCCGCCACTCGCCGCCCGCGCGCCTCCGGCCCCCCCGGCCTTGATTTGGAGCTGGTATTTATTTAAATTATATTCTTTGCAGTTAATTTCATCAAATTAATTTAAAATAAAAGTTTAAATGAGATTTTACTCCTTTTGTTTTCGTTTTCACCGCTCTGCTGCCGCCGAGACCCTCGGGCGCCGACTACACTGTCCGCAGCCGAACGCCAGACACCAGGGGCCCCTCCTGCTGCTGGTGCTGCTGCTGCTGCAGCTGCTGCTGCTGCTGCCTTCCTGGAGAGGAATAAGCATGTGAAAGCATCGCAGAAGCCATCAGCGGTAAAGCATTGCAAAGCCCGCAGCAGCAGCAGCAGCAGCAGCAGCAAAAGCGCTCCTGCAGCAGCAGCGGCAGCAGCGACAGCTGCTGCGGGAATGGTCGCTGCTGCTGCCGCTGCTGCTGCTGCTGCTGTTGCTGCTGCCGCTGAGCCAAAGCAGCTGTTTTTTTTAGTGTGCTTCTTTTTTGTCTTTTCTCCTCGCAGATCTGTCAAGACAACTACCGTAGGCAGTTTGTTATCAACCTTACGGAAGCAGCAGCAGCAGCGGCGGCAGCAGCAGCAGCAGCAGCGGCAGCAGCAGCAGCAACGGCAGCATCAGCAGCAAAAGCGTTTGCACCTGCTGCAGCACAGCTTCGACAACTCACCAGAGCAAGCGGCTCAAGAAGCCCTTAGAACGGACACCGTTGCCAGCAGCAGCAGCAGCAGCAGCCGCAGCAGCAGCCGCAGCAGTAGCCGCAGGAGCAGCCGCAGCAGCAGCAACAACAGCCGCAGCAGCAACAGCAGCAACAACAACAACAGCATCTGCCGCAGCAGCAGCAGAAACCGCAGCAGCAGCAGCAGCAGGAGCAGCCGCAGCAGCAGCAGCAGCAGCAGCAGCAGCAACCGCCGCAGCATCATTGGCAGCAACTCTACTCTGTCAAACGGGGGCCACGTCACATACTTGGCTTGTGGGGCCCTCTAGAGGCATCAGCCCTTCAGGACTCCTGGTTTGTAGATCTGGGAAGCAGCAGCAGCAGCAGCAGGAGCAACAGCAGCAGCAACAGCAACAGCAACAGGGAACACTGCAGCGCGAGCTACTTCAGCAGCAGCTGCTGCTGATGCTGCTGCGCGCCGCGCTGCTATCGCCGTCTCCTCAGCCGCAAAGGCGACGCCGGAAGCAGCAGCAGCAGCAGCAGCGGAAGCAGCAACGGGAGCAGCAGCAGCAGCGCCACTGGCATTACACAGATAAATACTAGCGACAAAGGAAGCAGCAGCAGCAGCAGCAGCAGCAGCAGCAAATGGCTCGGCGTAAGGGTCACGCAGCAGCTGCCTCTGGAGACCGCAAAGCCTCGGCACCTGGATTGCCCGAAGCAGCAGCAGCTGCTGCTGCTCCAGCAGCTGCTGCTGCTGCGCCTTCTTTGCAGCTGCTGCTGCCAGAAGCTGACAAAGACGGGGCAAATGGCATGCCCAACACTGCAGCTGAGGCTGCGAGCAGCAGCACCCCCAGCAGCAGCAGCACCAATAACACCAACAGCAGGAGCAACAACAATAACAGCAGCAGCAGCAGCAGCAGCAGCGGCAGCATTTCCTTGAGTAGGGAGCAGCAAACTGCTGCTGCTGGCCAAGTGTCCTCTAAGGGACTCTCCCCTGCAGCAGAGGATCCAGGCGGGGCCCTCTCAAGTTCAGGGGAAGTGTCTCCTTACAGCAGCAGCAGCAGCAGCAGCAGCGGGAGCAGCAGCGGGAGCAGCAGTTCCCCCGCGGCCTTCGAGGACTGCCGGGAGACCTCGGAGGAGAACAGCAGCAGCAGCAGCAGCAGCAGCAGCAGCAGCAGCAGCAGGAGCGCGCCGGTGGGGGCGCCGGCGTCGAGCGTGACTGCGCAGAGCGTAGCAGCAGCAGCAGCAGCAGCAACGGCGCTGGCAGCAGACGCAGCAGCAAACGCAGGCAGCGTGGACTTGCTGTCGGTGGCGTTTCGAGTGCAGCAAGACCTGCGGCTGTCGCCGCTGCAGCGGCAAGTTGCTGCGCAGCGCGCTGTTGCTGCTGCGCTGGAGCAGCAGCAGCAGCGCTTCCGCGGCCGCAGCAGAAAGGGGCGGCTGCTGTGGGCAGCAGGCCGTGTCTTCAAAGGAGACAGCCACTTCATTTTTGCTTTGCCAATCTTCTGTCTCCTTTTCGTTTGTGTCTGCTGCGAGGCAGCACTTTATGTCCTCGTGCTGCTGCTCTCGCTGCTGCTCGAGATCTCCTTCTTCAGACTCCATTCAGCAGCAACCAGCTTCAGGCACTACCAGCAGCAGCAGCAGCAGCAGCAGCAGCAGCAGCAGCAGCAGCAGCACCACCAGCAGCACCAGCAG
>NW_013541458.1:427335-467764 GCF_000499545.2 Eimeria tenella
GCAGCGGTGTCTCCCGCTGCTGCTGCTGCTGCTGCTGCTTCTCCGTCCTCTGCGTCTTCCGTTGCTGCGTCTTCTGCCGGGGCTCCCGCTGCTGCTGCAGCAGAAGCAGCAGCAGCAGCGGGGGCTGCTGCAGCGGCGGGGACGCGCAGCTGGGGGTCCGCGGCGCGGCGCTGGGCGGGGGGCGCGTGGAGGAGTTTGCTGCTGCTGCTGCGGCTGCTGCTGCAGCAGCTGCTGCTGCCGGTGCGGGTGCTGCGGGGGGTGTGGGGCCCCGGGGGCGGCGTGTCGCTGTGCGAGCTGCAGCAGCAGCTGCAGAGCTGCCGCTCGTTTGCTGCTTTTGCTGCTGCAGCGCAGCAGCTAGACGCAGCCACGGGCCGCAATGCCTGGAAACGGAGACCCGACAGCAAACTTTTTGATGCAATTGGAGTTAAAATGTCTCTTCAAAGACTGAGAGAAAAAAGACAAAAAAAACTTTTCAAAGATCTGGCTCAAGAAACCCTCGAGGCCCTCCAGGGCCACGCGCAGGCGGCTCTCAAGGAGGCCCTCTACAGGTCGGTTTAGGGTTTAGGGTTTAGGGTTTAGGGTTTAGGGTTTAGGGTTTGGGGTTTGGAGGTTAGGGTTTAGGGGGTAGGGGGTAGGGTTTGGGGTTTACGGGGGCTGCAGGGCCTACGGTTTGGCGCCCACGGGCTGGGGCGGAGGGTTTAGAGTTTAGTTAGGGGTTTAGGGTTTAGGGTTTAGGGTTTGGAGTATCTTGCCATTTAAATCATAAGCTTTGCAATATTTTGGGACTTTATGAAACAGAATGTTTGAAGCTTTGCAAAGATTAAAAATAATTATATTAAACTAGATTAAATTTTATTTATTTTGAAATAAATTAAAATTCTTCTTTATATTTTCCAACAAATTCAACAATATGCATGCATGCATGCATGCAAATGTCCTTTTTAAAGCTTCAAGTCTAGTTAAAATTGTTGTATTTTAGATGTGATTTAACAAAAAGTATTATAAATGTGATTTAATAAAATAGTTTTATTACAAATGTAATTTGATAAAATTATTTTAATTTTAATGCAGTTTAATTAAATTATTTTAATTGTAAAAATGATTCAATCAAATCTTTTTTATTGTAAATGGCTTTTATTGAAATATTTATTTTACTAAAAGAAAGTTCGAAAAGTAATTTCTTTTTACATGATATAATAAATTATTTCATTTTTTTTAGTGTAAAGAAACTCTTATAAATTACAATCTTATAAATATGATTGAACATGATTAAATTTTATATTTGCAAATTAAATACTTTTAAAGTATTTATTTTGCAAAATATAAAATTAGAAATATAATTAGATTTATATTTGCAAATTAAATAAATATAATTTTTAAAAATATAATTAGATATCTATAAATTTATAAATTTAAAAGGTAAATGCATACGTCTAAAATTCAAGTATATATTTCTAAAAATATATTTCTTCTTTTAAATATTTATTTTTATTAAAATCAGTATTTATTAAAATATTTGTTTTCATTAGAATAAATATTCATTAAAACATTTATTTTAGAAGCATGTAAAGAATGACCACATTCATTTGAAACATAAAAATTTCTTTTCATTCGAATTGAAATAAAACAAATCAAAAAAACAAATAAATAAAAATAAAATAAAAAAAAAATAAATAAATAGGTAAACAAAATAAAGTAAAATAAAATAAAATAAAATAAAATAAAGGTCTTTAAGTGCAGCGAGGCTGCATGCAGCAGCACCAAATGGCTTTTTTTGAAGCATTTTCTTTTTTTTAAATGCAAATATTGGATTTTAAATGTTTATTCTAATTTAATTTTAATTTTATTTAATTTTATTTTTATTGGATTGTTTTTTCTTTTTAATTAGTCGTTCTTACTTCGGAACAAAAGATTTACTTGAAGAGTTTCTTTCCGAGCTGCGGCTCGCGCTTGCTGCACTTGGGGTGTACGTACACCTCGACCCCCAGCTGCGCCAGGCGCTGCAGCAAACTGTCCAAGACATCAGAAGCCAGTGGAAGACCACTGCTTTGGTCCTCAGCGGTCCGCTGCTGCTGCTGCTGCTGCTGCTGCTGGTGCTGTTGGTGCTGCTGCTGGTGCTGTTGGTGCTGCTGCTGTTGGCGGGGGTGGGTTGGTGATGGGGCTGCTGCTGCTGCTGCTGTTGCTGCTGCTGTTGCTGCTGCTGTTGGTAGTGGTGGCGCTGGTGCTGCTGCTGTTGATGGTGATGGTGATGATGGTGTTGCTGCTGCTGCTGTTGTTGCGCCCGCCGTGCTTGCTGCTGCCGCTGCTGCACTTACGTTGGTTTTCGCTGTTGTTGCTGCTAATGCTGCTGCGATTGTGGTGGTTGCTGCTGCTGCTGCTGCACTTGCAGCGGTTGCTGCTGCTGCTGTTGTTCCTGCCTATCCGGTTGCTGCTGCGGCTAGTGCTGCCTCTGAGCCGTTCAAAGACGGGCTTGTTCACTGCAGCGGCAGCATCAACAGATGCTGCTGCTGCTGCTGCTGCTGTTGCAGCTCGTGCTGTGCTGCTGCGTCTTTTGCTGCTGCTGCAGGCGGAGCCATGCTGGGACTCCACCACTTCGGCCTAATTGAGGCGCTGCTCTTCAATAATGAAACCGGAGAGAATCTTTTGCCTTCTGTGAGCTGTTGCTGCTGCTGCTGCTGCTGCTGATCATTTGATTTGCTGCTGCTGCAACCCGTCAATCTCGCGCTGCTGCTGCAGCTACCCCTGCTGCTCCTGCTCTTCTGTTGCATGCGTACGAGTCCCACAGCCCCCGACGCAGCTCCACCCTCCGCTGCTCTTGCTGCTGCTGCTGCTGCTGCTGCTGCAGGTGATAGCTGGGTGCAGCGCGGGAGCAGCAGTTGCTGCTTGGCTGGGGACTCGGACGGACTCGGAGCTGCGGAAGGAGCTGCAGGAGGTGTACATACACCAGGCGTTCAGGGGCCTTTCCCCCAACAACTGGTTTGTGCGGATTTGCAATGTTGTCAAAAGGGGGTCAGCCTTCCCTTTTTGCTGCCTCTGCTGCTGCTGCTGCTGCTGCTGCAGTTGCTGCCGCTGCTGCTGCTGCTAGTGCTGCTGATGGTGGTGCTGCTGCTGGTAGTGCTGTTGCTGCTGCTGCTGCTAGTGCTGCTGATGGTGGTGCTGCTGCTGGTAGTGCTGTTTATTTTGCTGCTGGTGCTGCTGCAGGTAGTGCTGGTGCTGGTGCTGCTGCAGGTTGTGCTGCTGCTGCTGCTGCTGCTGCCTGTTTTCACCTAAACGCTGGCGTGGATACTTAGAGAAGTTTTGCTTATCTCGATTTGCATACAAAATCATTCAAATAAATGTACAGCTTTCAAGAATGGGCGCACGCAAAAATGTTTGAATAAATACAAATAAACAAGTAATATTTAAATGCATGCGCGATTTGCATACAAAATCATTCAAATAAATGTACAGCTTTCAAGAATGGGCGCACGCAAAAATGTTTGAATAAATACAAATAAACAAGTAATATTTAAATGCATGCGTTTTTGCTGCATGCATGCCAAATTATACTTCTAAAATTATATATTTTACACAAATTAGATATATATTATATTTACTTTTCAAGAAAATGAAGAAAAGCCCTTTTGCAGCTGCCTGCAGCTCTGCGGGTCTGAGGTGTACATACACCTCAGTGGCGGGCCGGCGAACGCGGCTGATTTAAATGCCATTTTTTCTTTTTGATTTTCCTAAAGATGAAAGTTCATAAAAGGCAGAAATGTGGAGGATTATATTAAAAATGGAACTGCAGAAATGCATTAATTGCACGCACTGTTTGCGGTGTATGTACGCCTCCGTCGCGGCTTTGTGGGTCCATTTGGCGCCGTTTTTTTCGCCTTTTAATTCAAATAAAGTCAAAACAAATGATAATTGAATGAAGTTTTCGAAAATGTTGTCCAAATTTGATTTTATTTCTCGAGAAGTCCCCCATTTTTTGCTTTTTCAGATACATGTGCGACACTGCTGCTTGGGTGGCTGCCTCGCAAAAGCTCTTCAGCGACATTACCTTTTTGGAGGCGTACAGACGCACCGGACGGTTTGTCTTTTTCTTTTTTGTCATTTTTGTCATTTTTAATCCTTTTTGTTTCTTTTGTTCTTTTTTTGTATTCTTTTGTTTCGCTTAATGTCCTTTTGTCCTTTTTTATCTCTTTTTCGGCTTCTTTTTGGCTTTTTTCGTTTTATTCTTTCCCTTTTTTATCCCCCTTTTGCTGCTCTTTATCATTTCTGCTCTTTTGCCTTCTTTTAAGATTCTTTTTGTGTTGGTGCGTTTATTTAACTAGTTAATTAATTAATTAATTAATTAGAAATCTAATTAATTAATTAATTAATTAATTAATTAATTAATCAACAATCTCTTTAATTAATTAATTAATTAATTAACTAATAAGCAATCTCTTTAATTAATTAATTAATTAATCGGCAACCTAATTAATTAATTGATTACTTAATTAATTATTTATAATTATTTCATTTGCTGCATTTGGCCTTCAGTGTTCTTAACATTGCGATGACGAGAGCAGACAGAGACGGAGAAGTGCAGGTGAGCTGCACAGACACCCCAAACACTAGGAGCAGCAGAAACAGCAGCAGCAGCAGAAATAGCAGCAGCAGCAGCAGCAGCAGTAGGAGTTGTTTTTTGGCTGTCCCCGCCGCCCCCGTAGCTGGTTGAGTGATAGGAAAATCTGTTATTCGAGAAGCACATTATGCACTTTGCTGCTGCTGCACTTCGTTTGCTGCTTTGCTGCTGCTGCAGCTGGCTAGCTGCCTTGCTGCTGCGGTGGCTGGCTTGCTGCTTTGACGCTGCTGCTTTGCCGCTGCAACGGCTGGCTAGCTGCTGTGGTGCTGCTGCTGCTGCGGCAGCAGTTGGCTCGCGCTGCTGCTGCTTTGCTGCTGCAGCGGGTGGCTACCTGCTGTGCTGCCGCTGCCGCTGCAGTTGACATGCTGGTTTGCTGCTGCTGCTGCGCTGCTGCTGCAGCTGCTGAACTACCGCAACGCGCCGAACGTGGTGGTCTGGTCTGCTGTTTGCTGCTCCTGCGCTTTTCCCTTTTTGACTCTTCCAATGCCTCTTTTGGAAAGAGACAAAGACAACAAATTAAATCTTTATGCTGCAGCAGCAGCAGCAACTCCTTATTTCCACGACGGCTCCCTCAGCGGGGACGTCCCCCTCAAGGCCCTCACTGCTGCCTGCGGGGCCCTTTTCTCTATTGTCTCTCAGGTCTGCTGCTGCTGCTGCTGCTGTTGCTGTTGCTGCTACTACTGCAGCAGCAACAGCTGCTGCTGCTGCACCTGACGCTGCTGCACCACTGCTACGGCTGCGAGTGCGCCCTCTGTTGCTGCAGTAGTCGCTTCACGTGCTGCATCTGTTGCAGCATTTACAGCTGCTGCTGCTGTGGCTGCCGCTGCACCTGCTGTCACAGCTGCTGCTGCTGCTGCTGCTGCAGGTTAACCCCCATGTCTTCCCTTTCTCAGGAATACGCGCTCACGGCGAAGCAGGAAGGCCTGTAAGTGCTGCTGCTGCCGCTGCTGCTGTTTTTGCTGCTGCTGTTTTTGCTGCTGCTGCTGCTGCTGCGGCTGTTTGGGTCCATGCGTTGCCTCTGCTGGCTTCTTCGCTTGCTCCAACTCTGCGGCTTCGCGTTTAGGGTTTAGGGCTTAGGGGTTAGGGTTTAGGGTGTAGATTTTAGGGTTTAGGGTTTAGCTGCTGGTGCTCTGGCAGGTGAGCTGGAGAGGCGCTGGCGGTCAGTGGCGCGGCGGTTTCATTTTATCGGGTCTCGAAGTTTTCTTAAAGGAGCACCTCGTAAGGGTTTAGGGTTTAGGGTTTAGGGCTTAGGGTATAGGGTCTAGGGTTTAAGGTTTAGGGTTTAGGGTTTAGGGTTTAGGGTTTGGTGTGTTTGTCAGCGGTTTCTGCTGCGTCTCATTGCACTGCTGAACGTCAGCCCCACTCTCCGCGGCATCAATGCCAGGTCTTTGGCTCTACAGGTACACTTAGCTAGCTAGCTAGCTAGCTAGCTAGCTACTTAGCTAGCTGGCTAGCTGTACAGCTAGCTGGTTAGCTAGCTAGCTACTTAGCTATCTGGCTAGCTGTTTAGCTAGCTGGCTAGCTAGCCAGCTAAATAGCTAGCGAGCTAGCTCGCTAGATAGCTAGCTGGCTCGCCGGGTGGCTAGCTAGCTAGCTAACTAACTAGCAGTATCGCCAGATAGCTAGCCAGCCGAATGGCTAGCTAGCCAGCCAGATAGCGAGCTAGCTAGCCGGCCGTTTAGCAAGCTAGCTAGCTAGCTGGCTAACCAGGCAGCTAGCTAGCCAGCTAGCTGCCGGCTGGCTAGCCAGATGGCAGCTGGCTGTCCTTTAACTTGTGAGCTCTCGGCAACCTCGGGGGCAGCCGCCTGCTGCTGCTGCAGCAACTTAGGCCACTGGCTGCAGGGTTTAGGGTTGAGGGTTGAGGGTTTAGGGTTTAGGGTTTGGTGCGGTGCAGCCGTACACTGGGGACATCACCGTCTGCCCCCGGAAGCTGCACTGGAAGCATTTGAAGCTCATGAATGATCAGTCTTTAGAAGACGTTACTTGGTCCCTAAACCCTAAACCCTAAACCCTCAGCTTGAGTCTATCCCATTTGAGGCACTGCAGCGGAGTCTGCTGCTGGCACTACTGCTGCTGCTGCTGCTGCTGCTGCTATGCTTCTGGAGCACAGGGACAGCAGTAGAAGGCTGCAGCAGCAGCGAAGGAGGCTGGGCTGCTTTCCTAGGGTTTAGGGTTTAGGGTTTGGGGTTTAGCGTTCCGTGCTGCTGCAGGTATGTCCAAGAAGGGAGACTTATGGCTTTTCCAAAGCTTCACCTCATCAGGTAACTGCTGCTGCTGCTGCTGCTGCTGCTGCTGCTGCTGCTGCCGCGTTTAGGCCGCTGCTGCGGGACGTGCCTTTGCTGCAGCAGTGCTGTTGTTGCAGCTGCTGCTGCTATGTTCGTGCAGCAACAGAATGCAAATCGAGAAGGGCATAAATGCCCTTGTTGCTGCGGTCAATGCAGCAGACAACCAACATGCTGCTGGGAGATGCAGCAGCAGCAGCAGCAGCATCACCAGCAATAGCTAGCAGCAGCAGCAGCAGTGGGAACAGCTACCTGCAGCGCAACGATACATGGGTATGTCACACTTCAAGACTGCAGCAAGAGCGGCAGCAGCAACAGCAGCAGCAGCCGCTGCTGCTGCTGCTGCTGCCTCTGCATGCACCGTACGCATGCAGCATTCCATGGCTTTTGGCTTTTACTTGTTTGGGGCTTTGCGGCATTTGGGCTTTTAATCATAAGTGTAAACCCTAGGGTTTTGTCGAGCTAGGGTTTAGGGTTTTGAAGAGCTGCGGCAAAGCGTCTAGGGCTTAGCGCTTCGAGGGTTTAGGGTTTAGGAACTAAAGCCACTATGGTTAAGGAACTCCTCATTCTAGGGTTTAGGGCTTAGGGCTAGAGCTTATTGAGGAGTGGGGTTTTGGGGAGGAGCTAGCTAGGGTTTAGGGTTTGGGGTTTTACACCATTCTGGCTTTAGTCAAGTCCAGGGCCTACGGGCCCCTCTAAACCAAAAAGAAGCAGCAGCAGCAGCAGAAGCAAAAGCAGCAGCAGCATGAACTGTTTGTGCCACTGCAATGAGTTTCTGCTGCTATCGTTGCTGCTGCTGCATCAGCAGCAACAGTTCACGTCCTGCTGCTGCTGCTGCTGCCCCTCTTCTAAACCCTTTACATCCACAGAGGAGCTCTTCGCGATGCATGCAGTGAAGGCAATGAGGCAGAGGGCCTCAGCACTTGCTGCTGCTGCTGCTGCTGCAGCAGCAACATCTGCTGCTCGGGCAGCTGGCTGGCAAGCATCTGCTGGGACTGTCCACGAAGATGTAGTTGTTGCATCTGCATAACCAGTTGCTGCTGCTGCTGCTGCGCTACCTGTTGAACTTGCTGCTGCTGCTGCCGTTGCTGCTGCTGCTGCTGCTGTTGCTGCTTCTCCGTTGAAGAGGATGCGCCCATCCAATTTAAAACACCAGCAAGCCATCCACGAGCGGCAGGCCTCTGCTGCTCCTCCTGCTGCTGCTGCTGTTGCTGCATTTGCTGCTGCTGCTGGACCTGCTGCTGCTGCGACATTTGTTCGTGTTGCATGAGCACCATCATGTGCTGCTGCTGCTGCTGCCTAGCAGCACAGCTTTGCTGCTGTTGCAGCAGCGAGTGGTGTGCGCCTGCAGCCGCTCCAGCTGCTGCGGCGGCTGCAGCAGCGGGCGACACGGCGACGGCCGCAGCAGGCCCTGCTGCTGCTGCTGCTGCAGCAGCAGCAGCACGGGGAGTCTGCACAGCTTCTGCTGCTGCTGCTGCTGCGTAGCATGCAACGAAAGGAGTAATGCCATTCGGAAGCCCCTGCTGCTGCCGCTCTATGTTTCTGGACAACTCTCTTGCTTCTGCTTGCTGCCTGCTGCGCAGCTGAGCAGCAACAAAACTTGCGAATTGCTGCTCCCCTGCTGCTGTCAGCCGCGACATGGGGGCCCTGCAGCAGACGCGCAGCGCGGGGGTTTAGGGTTTAGGGTTTGGGGCGCCGCGGCTAGGGTTTACGCCTGGCAGCAGCAGGCTAGGGTTTGCGGCGGAGGCCCCAAGGCTAGGGTTTAGGGTTTAGCGCAGCAGGGGTAGGGTTTGGGGCGCCCCGGCTAGGGTCTGCAGCTTAAGGGGGCCCAGCTAGGGTTTAGGGTTTAGGGTTTAGGGCTTACAGGCCCCGCTGCATCAAATCTAAAACGCAGTCGTCCAGAGACATCCCACGGAGCCAAGAGCGGCCCTCTTCGCCTGAACCCACACCCCACACAAAACTGCTGCTGCTGCTGCTGCTGCTGCTGCTGTGCTGCAGCTGCTGCTGCAGGTGCTGCTGCAGGTGCTGCTGCTTCTCAGAGGGAAAAAAGGGTTTATGGTTTACCTTGGGAGTTGCCGCTGGCAATTATGACCTCTTCTTCGACAGGCTCTGCCAATTGCTGCAGGAGCGCAAGTTGTTGTTGCTGCTGCTGCTGTTGCTGCTGCATTCGTTGTTGCCGGATTCGCTGCTGCTGGAGCTGCTGCAACTGTTGCTGATGCAGCTGTTTCTGTTGCTGCTGCTGAAGCTGTTGCTGTCGCAGCTGTTGTTGCTGCAACTGCTGCTGCTGCAGCTGCTGTTGCTGCAGCTGTTGTTGCTGCAGCTGCTGTTGCTGCAGCTTTTGCTGCTGAAGCTGTTGTTGCTGAAGCTTTTGTTGTTGAAGCTGCTGCTGCTGCAGTTGTTGCTGCTGTAGCTGCTGCTGCTGTAGCTGTTGCTGGTGTAGCTGTTGCTGGTGCAGCTGTTGCTGGTGCAGCTGCTGCTGGTGCAGCTGCTGCTGCTGCAGTTGTTGTTGCTTCAGCTGTTGCTGCTGCAGTTGTTGTTGCTGCAGTTGTTGTTGCTGTAGTTGTTGCTGCTGCAGCTGCTGTTGGCGTTGGTGCTCCCGCTGCTTCATTTGTTGCGCGGCCTCGTGCTTTTCGCGCTCGTGCTGTTGCAGCCATTGTTTCTGCTGCTGCTGCTGCTGCTGCTGCTGTATTAGTTGTTGTTCTAGCTGTTGCTGCTGCTGTTGCTTCAGCTGTTGCTGTTGCTGCTGTTGCTGCCGCTGCTGCTCTAGCTGCTGCTGCTGCTGCTGTTGCTGCCGCATCCTTTGGTGCTGCTCTAGCTGCTGCTGCTGCTTCTGTTGCTGTAGCTGCTGTTGCTGCTTCTGCTGCTGTTGTTGCTGCAGCTGTTGTTGTTGCAGCTGTTGTTGCTGCAGCTGTTGTTGTTGTAGCTGTTGTTGCTGCAGCTGTTGTACTTGCTCTTGCTGCAGCTCCCGCTGCAGCTTCTGCTGCAGCAGCTCCTGTTCGAGTTGTTGCTGCCTCTGTTGCTGCTGCTGCAAGTGCTGCTGCTCTTGCTGTAATTGCTGTTCGTGGAGCTGTTGCTGCTGCAGCTGCTGCTGTGGATGCTGCTGCTGCTGCAGCAGCAAATTGCTCTGATGCATTCGCTCCTCCTGAACCTGCAGCAGCTGTTGGCGTGCCTGCTCCTGCTGCTCTTGCTGCAGTTGCAGGCGCTGCTGCTGCAGCTGCTGCAGCTGCACTTGCTGCTGTTGTATTTGCTGCTGTTGCAGTTGCTGCTGTTGCTGCTGTTGCAGCTGCTGATGGTGCAGCTGTTCTGCTGCAGCAGCAGCGACGGAGTCCACTGAAGTCTCTCCTGAGACGCAAGACTCAAGCAGCGGAGATTTGTTGCCGCTGCTGCTGCTGCTGGTGCCGCTGCTACTGCTGCTGCCAGTGCTGCTGTGTCTTGGGTCGTCCGTAGAGGTGCTGACGGCCTCATCGGCAAGACCCTGGATCTGCTGCGGCAGCACTTGCTGGTGGTGCTGCTGCACCTGCTGTTGCTGCTGTGCCTGCTGCTGCGCTTCTGCTGCTTGCTGCTCTGTGTCTGCTGCTGTTGCAGCAATAGAAAGGCTGTTCTCGATTGTTACAGCGGACAAACTGCTGCGGCGGGCCTGCTGCTGCTGCTGCTGTTGCTGTAACTGCTTTTCGAGCTGCTGCTGCTGGAGCAGCTGTTGTTCAAGCTGCTGCTGCTGCTCTTGCTGCTGCTGCAGCGCCAGTCGTAGCTGCTGCTCGCGCTGCTGCTGCATATAGAGATGAGTCTCTTGTCTCCTTTTGAGAGTCTCAATATCAAGAAGAGAAACAGGCGCAGGTGGCCCCTCTGTTTCTGCTGCTGCTGCAGCTGCTACTGTTGCTTCAGGTGCTGTTGCCGCAGTGGTCGCAGGAGCTGCTGCTTCTTCAGGTGTTGCTGCTGCTGCTGCTGCTGCAGACGGAAGGAACGCAGCAGAAGAGACTATTTCTAGAGACACAGAAGCCCCCATAGTGCTGCGAGAAGGCAGCAAAGGCAGCTGAACAGCAGCAGCAGTAGAAGCAGCAGCAGCAAGTGGCCGCTGACGAGAGCGCGAGGCGCTGCTGCTGCGGAACCGCGGGCCGCTGCTGTTGCTGCTGCTGCTGCTGATTAGCGACAGAGGAGAGAGACTACGCCTTAGCTTCAAAGGCAAGCTTGTGCTACTGCTGCTGCTGCTGCTGCTGCTGCTGCTGCTGCTGTAAGGCGATGCATCGGCCTCTTCGCCAGAAAGCTGCTGCTGCTGAGTGCTCTGGCTTGAGGTGTCTGCACCTTCTGCGGTGCTGGTGCTGGCCTTTCCGCTGCTGCTGCTGCTGCTGCTTTTGTCTGCTGCTGCTGCTGCTGCTGCTGCTGCTGATGGCTTTGGACGGGGGAGGCCGCTCTGTTTGCGGAGGGGCCGAGCAGCTGTAGGTGTCTCATCGGCGTCGCTGCTGCTGCTGCTCCAAGGTGCTGCTGCTGCTGCTGCCGCTTCTGACTGCAGTGCTGCAGTGCTGCTGACGCGCCACAGCGAGGGCCTGCAGCTGCTGCGATTGGTGTTGCTGCAGGGCCGGGTAGCAGCAGCAGCAGCTGCTGCTGCAGCTTGTCTTCCGGCCCGGTTGCTGTTGCTAAAAGATGAGCTCTTAGATGCAGCAGCAGCAGCAGACCCTGCTGCTGCTGCTGTCCTGGGCAGCGGCCTGCGGCTGCCTGCTATCTTGCGAGACACAGCGCGAGAAGGAGCAGCAGCAGCAGCAGCTGAAGGTGTGGCAGCAGCAGAAGCAGCAGCGCTGCGGGTCCTTGCGGCTACTGGCTTTCGCTGCTGTTGCTGCTGGGGAGAAGCAGCAGCAGGACTCCTTGCTGCTGCTGCACCCAACGTGCTCGAGATAGACCGTGAAGGCTGCTGCTGCCCTTTGCTGCGCAGGCTTCGCAGCTGCTGCAGCGGCTGCTGCAGCAGGTCCTGCTGCTGCTGCTCCAGCTGCTGCTCGCGACTCGCGGGAGTCCGCGCATCGGAGCCTTCCCGTTCTGCTGTTCCGCTGCTGCTGCTGCTGCTGCTGCTGCGGTTCTTTCTGCTTGCATGCGAGTGCCATTTCCTGTCATCGACATCATCAATTGCTGCTGCTGCGCTGCTGCTGCTGCAGGCAGCAGCTGAACTTCTTCGAAGCGGTGAATCACGCCCAGACTTTGTGGCGGCTCTTCCTGTAGAAGACGCAGCAGCAGCAACTGCAGCAGAAGCAGTGGGTATGATGCTTCTGCTGCTTTGTGGGCTTATGTGAGTGTGCAGCAGCACCTTGTCTATTTGCTGCTGCGACTGCTGCTGCTGCTGCTGCTGCTGCGTACCTGTTGTTACGTGAGATTTGGCTCGAGTGCGAGCCGAAGCTCCGTCGCCGCGGAGCTCTTGCTGCTGCTTGTGCTGCTGCTGCACGTGCAGCGCCTGCTGCTGCTGATGCTGCTGCTGCTGCTGAATTTCCAGCAGCAGCTGCTGCTCCTGCTGCATCAGACAAACAAACTCCTCCTGCTGCAGCACCAAACTCCACTCTTCTGGGTTGCTGCGGCCCTGCAGCGCCTCGGCAGCAAGTGAAGCCCTCAGGGCCTCTGCCTGCGCCGACACAGCCCTGAACACCCAACAGCAGCAGCAGCAGCAGCAGCAGATAAGAAGCAGCAGCAGCAGATCAGAGGCAGCGGCGAAGCCGCTGGACAGCGGCAGCACCGCCAGCTGACATGTAGCAGCGGCAACAGCAGAAGCAGCAGCAGCAACGGCAAATGCAGCAGCAGCAGCAGCAGCACCGGTAACGGCAACTATAGCAACAGCAGCAGCAGCACCGGTAACGGCAACTGCAGTAGCAGTAGTAGCAACACCGATAATGAAAACTATAGCAGCAGCAGCGGCAGCATCGGTACCGGCAACTACAGCAGCAGCAGCAGCAGCACTGATAACGGAAACTACAGCAACAGCAGCAGCACCGGTAACGGAAACTACGGCAGCAGCAGCAGCAGCAGCGGTAACGGCAAATATAGCAGCAGCAGCACCGGCAACGGCAACTACAGCAGCAGCAGCAGCACCGGTAACGTCAACTGCAGCAGCTGCAGCAGCACCTGTAACGGCTACTGCAGCAGCAGCAGCAGCAGCAAAAGACTCACTCGATTCGCCTTTGGAGGCTTTCGACGGTGGTGTTGGGGCCCCTCAGGGGGCCCTCAAAAGGGGGCCCCCTTTGCCGCTGCGGGTCGCTGCAGTGTCTGTAGTTGGAGTCCCCAGAAGCAGAGGGGAAGCAGTCGCTGCGGTGGCGGATCTCGTGGGTTTGCTGCTGCTGCAGCAGCAGCAGCTGCTGCTGCTGCTGCTGCTGCGCTGCCAGCAGACCCAGCGGCTGCTGCTGCTGATAGTCGTGGGGAAGCTGCTGCGGGTACAGCTGGTGCTTCGTGTAGGGACTTTGCGGTGCAGGCTGCTGGTACATGTGCTGCTGCTGCTGCTGCACGTGCTGCTGCTGCTGCACGTGCTGCTGCTGCTGCACGTGCTGCTGCTGCTGCACGTGCTGCTGCTGCTGCATCGCCAACAGCTGCTGCTGTTGCTGCTGCCACTTATCCTGCCAGCTCATGCCTGCTCCCCTAGGAGAGAGGGGCATCAAAACAGCGCCTGAGGGGCTGTACATTCCTTCTTGCTGCTGATGCTGCTGCTGGTACATCTGCTGCTGCTGCTGTTGCTGCTGCTGCTGCTGAAGCCTGTTGTACGCGGGGTATTGCTGACTGTTGATGAAATGCTGCCGCGGCACCACCATGTGTGACCCTTGCTGCTGCAGGTTCTGCTGCTGAATTTGCTGCTGCTGCAGCATCTGCTGCTGCTGCAGCAGCAGCTGCCTCGCTGGAGGCTGGCACCGCATGTTGGTGGCTTGCTGCTGCTGGCTGTTTGGGCGCGGCTGCATCAGCTGCTGCGGCAGCTGCAGCAGCCGCAGCAGCTAAGCAGCAGCCTTCTTGGGGATGAAGGGTTTCAAAGAGAAGAGCAGCAGCAGCAGCAAAAGCAGTAGCAGGAGCAGCAGCAACAGTAAGACACACGGCGGCGTTCGGGGTCCTGCGGCCACTGATGAGGCCTCCGGGGAGGCCCGGATCTACAGGGTCCGAAGCTTAGAGCTCTCTACAGTGATGCAGCTTTTGCTGCTGCTGCTGCTGCTGCTGCTGCTGCTGCTGGGGCGGTGGGAAGACGGCTTGCCCGCCAGCCACGGCGGACCATCAACACACGGCGGTCGCGGCTGCTGCTGCTGCTGCTGCTGCTGCAAATCGGAGGCATTTAAATCCCTTTTAATAAAAACAATTCAAAAGGAAACTCTGGAGCTGCCTGGAGCGCCTGAGGCCCTGCGACGGCAGCAGCAAGCGGTGGCGGCCGAAGGACTCGGTGCTGCGGCGGCGCGGCCTGGGGACGGAAGAGGGGAATTTCCGGGGGTTTTTGCGGTTAAAAAGAAAAAATATAATGCAGAAAAAAGAGATAAACAATTATAAAAAGAGATAAACAATTTTAAAGAGCCTTTGGGGCCTCCTGGCCAGCGACAGAGGCAGCCAGTCGCAGCCGCCACGGTGGCCATAGCCGGGTGCCGCGCCTTCGGCTGCGTTGCTGCTGCTGTCCGTGGTCGCCTCCAGAGCTTCTTTCGCGCTTTTCTTCTTTAATTCAATGTTTTTAATCTTTTAAAATTAATTTGAATCATTTTAAAGGGTCAATTGCGGCCAGCTGCTGCGCAGGTGCAGCGCCGCCGCCGGCGCCCGCGGCCTTCCCCGCCACCACTAGGCTGCAGCAGCTCGCTAGCGAAACGAGCTGCAGCAGCGCCTCCAAACAAATTAAAACTTCTCTTTTTATTTATTTAACTCCAAAATTCTTTTCTTTTCTCTTTTGCTCTTTAAAAAAACGAATTCAAAACCAAGTCCGCCCGCCGCGGCGCCGCGCTGGCCCTTGGCGCTAGGCTGGACTTCTCTGGCGCGAAGCGCCTGGAGCTGTGTGTGGCGGCTTCTGCTGCTGCTGCTGTTGCTGCTGCTGTTGCTGCTGCTGCTGCTGCTGCTGCTGCTGCGGCGGACGGGGGAGCCTTCGGCGCCGCCGCGCCGGCAAGACAAAAGGGCGTAGAGAGGCAGCAGAGCTGCTGAAGGGGAAAATGCGCAAAAAGAGGAAGAGAAAAGAGACAAAAAGAAACAGAAATAGACAAAAATAGACAAAAAACGACAAAGAAGATAGAGGAAGACAAAAGAAGATAAAGGAAGATGAAAAGAAACAAAAAGAAAAAAAGATCGAAAAAGAAGACAAAATGGGCCGAGAAGCAGCAAAACTGCTTCTGCTGCACTTATAGGCCGTTTGGCCGTTTGCTGCAGCGCACCGCCAGCCAGCTAGCCAGTCAGGGCCGGCTAGCTAGCCAGATGGCTAGCCAGCTGCGTCGCTAGGTAGCTGCATGGCTAGCTAGCTACATGGCTAGCTAGCTGTGTGGCTAGCAAGCCATATGGCTAGGTAGGTATACGGCTAGCTAGCTAGCTAGGTATATGGGTAGCCAGCTATATGGCTAGCTAGCCATATGGTTAGTCAGCTGTGTGGCTAGCTAGCTATATGGCTAGCTAGCTACATGGCTAGCCAGTCAAGCAATAGACTGGCATCTGTCTATGGGAGCGGTTTGGTAGGACTTTACCAAGTTGCTGTCTCGCTGCTCCCTCGCTGCTCCTGCTGTTGCCGTTGCTGCTGCTGCTGTTGCTGTTGCTGTTGCTGCTGCTGCTGCTGCCCCAGGGTTTTGTCTCCCTTTGTCTCTTGCATCTCCAACGCCCCTCTCTTCTCTTTAATTTAATTGCTTTGCTGCTGTTCAGCACTCCTCTGGCCTAAACGCTAAACCCTAAACGCCAAACCCTAGGCGCGAAACCCTGAAGAATGTGGCTTATTGGCTTATTTGTTTCTCTGGCCTACCCTCTGCCTCCGCGCTCCAAACCCCAAGCCGTAAACCCTAGACCCTAAAGCCCCAAAACCCTAAACCCCAGGAGCCGCGCCGAAAGCGCTGCACCGGCTCAAGGGCCCTTCGTCATTGCTGGTTCTCTCCCAGCAGCAGCAGCAGCTCCCGCTGCACCGGCCCCCGCTGCTGCTCCGCTCCCCGCAGCAGCAGCAGCAGCAGCAGCAGGCGGCTCAGAAGGCGCCGAAGAGCCTGGCGAGGCGCTTGCTGCGCCGGCGCTGCAGCACCCCCGGCGAGGGTTTGTGTTTGCTGCGGGTTTTAAACCCTCCCCGCAACACGCCCCACAGCGACACGGGGGCCCTCCCCACTTTCTTCTGACTAGTGCCGCCCCCGTGGGGGTGTTTGGCTGCATGCATGGCTTTGCCCCTGACGGCGGGTCTGCGGCCTCTCCAGCGAGCGGCCCCCGCCTTCCCCAGGAGGGGGGGTCTTTTCGCGGCCCCGGGGGCCCCGCGGCGCGGGGGCCCCCGGGGGGCCCCCGGGGGCCCCGCGCCGCCGCCCCCGGCTGCATGGCCTGCCCCACCGTGGCCCAGCAGCGCAGCGGCAGCCGCCGCAGCTCGCCAGACGGCAGCCGCAACAGAGCAGCAAAAGGGTCTTTGGAAAGAACAGTGCAGAAGGCCCCGGGGGCCCTGGCTAGCTGGGCCCCACAGCCCGGCTGCAGCTCAACAGCAAAGACTATGGAGCCCGGCGGCAGCTGCTGCAGCGGCAAGCAGCAGCCGGGCAGCAGCGGCGCGTGTTCTGCTGCCAGCAAACGGTCCCCCGGGCGAGCAGCAGCAGCAGCGGGCACGTAGCACAGCGCCCCGTCGTCCTGCTGCAGCAGCGCTGCTGCTGCTGCTGCTGCGCGGCCCCCGCGGCACGGCTCCCGCTCCAGCCGCAGCACCGTGCCCCACACTCCCCGCCGCGCCCGCAGCCAGTCCACCTGCAGCAGCTGCTGCTGCTGCTGCTGCTGCCCCCCCCGGTGCCGCACAGTTATTTGCCCGCTGCAGTTCCGGCCCCCCTGCTGCACCCGCCGCCGCCCCAGCTGCTGCACCCGCCGGCCCCCAAACAGCAGCCCCCCCCTCCTGCTGCTGCTGCTGCTGCTGCTCAGGCCCTCCCGCGCCTGCTGCTCCAGCAGCCGCTGCTGCTTCGCTAGCGTGAACGCAGCACGGGGGCCCCCACTCGAAGCCCCGGGGGCCCCCGGGGGCCCCTCGCCGGTCTGCAGCAGCGGCGGCGGCCGGTTCCGCCGCCACAGCACCTTCGGCGTGTAGTACCCTGAAAACCCCCGAAACTCCCAGCGCCACCCCCTCGCCGGGGCCCCCAGGGGGGGCCCCCGGGGGGCCCCCGGGCGGGCCCCCAGGGGGGCCCCCAGAGGGCGCCCCCCCAGGGGGGCCCCCAGAGGGCGCCCCGCGGGGGCCCCCACAGGCGGCTTTAAGGGGGACCCACGAGCGCGGGCGCCCACGGGGGGGCCCCTGGGGGGCCCCTGGGGGGGCACCGGGGGGGCCCCCTGGGGGGGGGCCGAGGGGCGGCTAAGGCAGCTTTCAGAGGGGCCCGGGCAGGCCCCAAAGGGGGCACATAAAGGAGCACCTAGTCCCGAGAGAAGTCCTGGGGAAGCACCCAGGGGCCCCCACAAGGGAAGAGGCCCCAAGCGGGCAACCAGGGGGGCCCCCCGGGGGGTCCCCGGGGGGGCCCCCTGGGGGGCCCCCTCTACGCGAAGACCTCCCTTGGGGGGGACCCTGGGGCGGCTAGAAGGGGCCCATGCTGCTCTGATGGAAGAGGGCAAGGGCCTTTCAAGTGACCAGGTTGGCACAGCAGCAGCTGCTGCTGCTGGGCTCGCTGCTGCTGCTGCTGCTGCGGAGGCGCTGCCGACGGGGGCCCCGCAGCGCGCAGCTGCTGCGCTTTTGTGGATTTGGAAAGTTTTTGGGAGAGAAGAAAATTTTTTATTTTTGATGTTCAAAAGGTGGAGAGTACGTACACCGGAATTGGCTCTGGGGCAGCAGCCGCGCAGCAGCGAGTCCAGCATCTTGCTGCTGGCATGCAGCAGCAAGAAATAAGAATTAAAATAAAAAGGAGAAATTAATTTATATTTTAATTCATTTAAATACTTCTAAGAGCTCCAAAGAGCACAGAAGCAGCAACACAGGCGCCTGGGGCCCCTCTGGGGCCTCTCGGCGGCGGGGGCCCCCGAGGCTGCAGAGGGAACAGGAGCTTTATTTTCAATTCTTTTTCATTCTTTAATTAAGTAATTAAAATGTTTTCATTTTAAAATTAAAAAATGTCAATTCAACAAGCAGAAGGCGCGGCAGCAGCTCGACTTATAGTTGAAGGGCGCGGGGTGTATGTACACCTGAAGGTACACGCCTGCTGGATGCATCCTTGCAGACAATTGCATTTATGTACATTAGGAATATGAGTAAATGCATATTTTGTTTGTAAATATTATAATTATTTAGAGATATAAAAATTCGTGCACGTTTTAAAGTTTAAATCTGTACATGTACATGCATTTATATGTGTATAGACACTCCAAAGATTTGTATCTGTTGTAGATACACCTGTACATCCAAGAATGTATATTTAATGAGCATGCAAAACTACGGATAAATAGAAAGAAATAAATATAAATATAAATAAATATATTTTATTTATATTTATAGTAGACATGAAAAGACTTCGGCGGCCGCCAAAGGAAAGACGGCGAGCTCCGTTGCTTCCTTCATTGTGGCTGCTGCTATTGCTGCTGCTATTGCTGCTGCTATTGCTGCTGCTATTGCTGCTGCTATTGCTGCTGCTGTTGCTGCTGCTGCTCATATAATTAAGGCCTGGGCAGATGCTGCCTAAGGCGATGGCAGCACAAAGTGACGATAATAGCTAGCTGCAGCTAGCCACTGCGGCTAGCTGTTGCAGCTAGCTGCAGCAGCTGTGGCTTGCTGCTGCAGCTGGCTGCAGCTAGCTGCTGCAGTTGGCTGCTGCGGCTAGCCGGAGGAACCACATTGCTAGAGGCTTCCTGCATCCGCAAATGCTAAACCCTAGACTCCAAACCCTAAACCCTAAACCCTAAACCCTAGAGCTCGCAGGACATCTCGGGGAAGCGTCTTTAAAGTACCGCCTCTCTCTACTGCAGACCCAAACCCTAAACCCTAAACCCTAAACCCTAAACCCATGTATATTCTATGGGATTTGGTGTGTAGTGACTGTATTTAGGTGTATATACACTCCATACCTAGCCTTTTTCTCACATAAAAAGACTCTCAGCAGCACAAATATTTTTAAAAATATTTTGTGTAATTAATTTGAATACATTGCATGCAATTTGGCTCGTGTTTTATCTATTTAGGTGTACATACACTCCATACCTTCCACAGCGTAAACGTGAGATGTACATACACCGCAGACAGCCTCTGCAGACCCAGATGGCAAATCTCACATTCACCTATAGCTGCTGCTGCAGCTGCGTCTGCTGCTGCTGTGTTTGCTGCAATTGTTACTGCCGCTGCGTTTGCTGCGATTGTTGGTGTTGCTGCATTTGCTGCGATTGTTGCTGCTGCTGCACTTGCTGTGCTTCAAACCGGTGCTGCTTCTCGTGCTGCTGCTGCTGCTGCTGCTGCTGCTGCTATCTATCACTGCGTTTTGTGGCGAAGACAGCTGCGGGTTGGGGTGTATGTACTGCTGCGCGCAGGGGCCCCTGTCGATACACCGCAGGGGCAAATAGATTTGAACGACTTGCGAGACAATTGGGGCCCACAGTTGTATTTAAATAAATACAATAAAACATATTAATAAATAAATAAATAAATAAATTAATTTGTAAGTGAAGAGGCCCGGAAAATCGCTTGCATGCAGGCTGCATGCGCAGCACGGCAGCAGAACAAGAAAATCAGAAGAAGCAAAAGGAATAGAAATGAAAATTGACGAGGATAACTGAAGTAAGATGAATTAAATTGGAATAAAATTAATTAAATTAAATAAAATGACTTTAAGTGAAAACAGACAGCAAAGATTTGCATTTCTGTTCCTTTTGGCTTTTTCTTCGATAACAAAAAAAGCTGTCTGTACACCTGGCGCATGCGCGCAGCCCCTGGGGCCCTTTGCTGTTTTCATTTCAGCACAACAATAACAACAACAACAACAATAATAATAATAATAAATAATAATAATAATAAATGGAATAATGATATTAATTTATATTTGAGAATGTATATTTGAATAAGTCCCTGGTAATAAACCCTAAAAGGGCTTTATGCTTTTCTTAGCAGCCTTGGGCCCCCGAAGGCGCTGTCTGTACACTCGGGGAGCAGCAGCGGGTGCTGCAGCAGCAGCCAAAAAGGGTCTGCTGCTGCTGCCGCTGCTGCTGCTGCTGCAGCCCATGCAGCAGCTACTATTGTTGGGCCACACAGCCCTCTGTTGCAGCAGCGCGTAAGCGACACTTTCGCGTCTGCTGCAGCAGCACCGGCCTAGGTAGGGGAAGAGCGTGTTGCTGCTGCTGCTGCTGCTGCTGGTGCTGCTGTTTTTGCTGCTGCAGCACCAGCACACACGCGCGCAGTGATCTTCGCGACTACTGTTCTTCCAGCAGCAGCAGCACCCGTGCTCTCGCCCTGCTGCTGCTGGTCTGCACCACTTGGCACGAAGAAGAAGCTAAGCGGATAAAGAATCCCCTGCAGTGCTGTACATCAGGTGGTGCTGCTCTTGCTGCTGCTGGCGTTCTTGCTGCTGCTGGAGCAGGGGTGGGAAGCACTTGCTCGTTGGTCATTGTCCCTCCCGCAGCAGCAGCAGCAAGCTAAAAGAAGAAGCGTGGACGGAGCAGAAGAGTCCTCGCCGCGGCAAACGGCCCGCCCCCGAAACAAACACCAAGACGCTCCTCGCTCCACGAGAGCAGCAGCCAACAGCAGCAGCAGCAGCGGGAGGACACGCCTCCGCTCCGCGCGTCCTCACCCCGCAACAGCTGCCGCTGCAGCTTCCTGCCTGCTGCTGCTGCCGGCGTTATCGTCGGCGTCACCACTGGCGTCGCCACTGCGGCGGCCCTCCGCCCCCGCCCCCGCCCCCGGCTCCAGCTGCTCCAGCTGCTCCAGCTGCTCCAGCTGCTCCAGCTGCTGCTGCTGCTGCGGCTGCTGCTGCTGCGGCTGCTGCGCAGCGTCGGCGTCGGCGAAGAGCTCGGGGTGGGCGGCGCGGAGGCGCTGCAGCTGCTGCGCGTCCTCGAGCCAAGCCAGGCGGCGGCCGTCGCGCCAGAGGCCGCGCCTGGCCTCGCCAGTGCGCGCCGTGAAACGGCCGAGCCCGTGCTGGCGGCCGCGGCGCCAGCGCCCCTCGAAGGCGCGGCCGTCGGGCCAAAAAAAAGCGCCGGCGCCGTCCTTCTTGTCGGCGAAGTACTGGCCAACGTACTTGCGGCCGTCGGGCCAGGTGAAGGCGCCGGCGCCGTGCATGCGGTTTTGGCGCCACTGGCCGCAGTAGCTGCGGCCGTCGGCCCAGACGTACTTGCCGTCGCCGTGGATTTCGTTGTCGCGGAACTCGCCGGAGTAGCGCGAGCCCTCCGGCCACGTGAAGGTGCCCTTGCCCTGCTTCTTGCCCTCGCAGTAGACGCCCTCGAAGTGCGACCCGTCCGCCCACCGCTCGCGAGCGACGCCGTGCTTCTTGTCCTCCTTCCAGCCCCCGCGGTACTCGCTCCCGTCCGCGTGTCTGTACACTCCGAACCCGTTCGCCTTGTCTCCCCGCCACTCTCCGTCGTAGAAGTCTCCGTCCGCGTGCGTGAACACGCCGTGGCCCTCTGCGCACCCGAACGCCCACTCCCCCACGTACCGCGCGCCGTCGGGCCACTCCTGCACGCCGTAGCCGTGCTTCAGGCTGCCCAGCCACTGGCCCGCGTAGGTCACGCCGTTCGAGAGCGTTATCAGCGGCCGCGCCACCAGCTCCTCCCCCGCGTTGCCCGCTGCTGCTCCTGCTGCTCCTGCTGCTGCTGCTGCTGCTGCTGCTGCTGCTGCTGCTGCGCCGGACGGGCTTCGGGCCGGCTCCGCGTCGCCCGCGCCCGCCGGGGCCGCCCCTCCGGGCGCTGCTGCTCCGGAGGCGGAGGCGGAGGCGGAGGGCGACGCGGTGCTGCTGCTGCGGGACTCCCCCGCTGCTGCTCCGGAGCGCGCCGCGGAGCCCGCCGGCGACGACGCCTCTTCTTCCCGCGACACCCAACCTCCTCCTCCTCCTGCTCCTTCTCCTGCTGCTCCTTCTCCTGCTGCTCCTTCTGCTGCTGCTCCTGCAGCGGCCGCAGCCTCCTCCGGGCGCTTCGCCCGCGACTTGCTCTTGCACGCTCCCATCCTCACGCCGCCCCGCCCCCGCTGCTGCTGCTTCTGCTGCTGCTGCTGGTCTGGTGTGCTCCGCTGCGCCGCGCTGCAGTGCCGCTCTTCATGGGCCTCGCCCGACGCCCAGCAGACCCGCCCTGCTGCTGCAGCAGCAAGCAGTCCGCCACGGCTGCAGCAGCAAACCGCCCACGGGCTCCCCCTGCTGCGCTCAAACACCCAGTGCACTCCTGCTGCTCGCCCGCCGCTGCTAAGCTCCTGCTGCGCTCCTGCTGCGCTCCTGCTGCGCCGCTGCTGCCGCCCCCAAGGCGGCCCAGAGCCGACGACAGCCAAACGCGCCCCCCGGCTGCTGCTGCCGCTGCCCCTGCCCCTCCTGCTGCTGCTCCTGCTGCGGCCGCGGAGGCGGCTGCAGCTGCTGCGGCTGCGCACGCGACCGAACGCCCCCAGCAGCTCCCCAACTGCTGCTGCTGCAGACCCTCCTGCTGCTCCAACCAACCAACCAACTGGACCCCAAAAAACCCCCCTTTTCTAAATCCTATTCAAAAATAAACACAAAAACTCCAAATGCAACCGCTGCTGCTGCTGCCCCCGACGCACCGCCCCTGCGCCGCTGCTGCAGCAGCCGCTGCTGCAGTCTTAGTGCGCTGCTGCTGCGCTGCTGCTGCACAAACTACCCCAACTTCTCCACTCCCTCCTCCCAAGGGACACCAATACTTCCTTTTTAAACTTTCAAACCCTCCTTCAATTTGTTCTACAGACGCGCAGCAACCGCCGACGCATACGCAGCAGCAGCAACCCAGGCAGAAGCACCCGAAGCAGCAGCAGCAGCTGCTGCTGCTGCTGCTGCAGCAGCCCCTGCGCCACCCACCGCCCGGACCCTCCTCTCCCACCTCCAGCAGCAGCAGCAGCAGATCAACTCCCCTTCATTAACCTTCAACTCCGCCGCCCTTTTTGCTGCTCTTTGACTCCCAGCAGCTTCTTCAGCAACCCCCAAACCGGGCTTCTCCCCGGCTGCTGCTGCTGCAGCTCGCGCTGCGCTGCTGCTGCTGCTGCTGCTGCTGCTGCGGCTGCGGCTGCGGCTGCTGCGGCGAGTGCTCCCGCTCCCGTAGAAGGACAACAGAAACCCGAACACCCCGCGCTGCTGCTTGCTGCGCCCAACTGCAGAAACTGCCCTCACCCTAACCACTGGCTCCAAAGCCTGCTGCTGCTGCTGCTGCTGCAGCTGCAGCAGCTGCAGCAGCTGCAGCAGCTGCAGCAGCTGCGGCAGCCCTGCATCGAGCCACACAAGACAGACCGCCTTCTATCCGCTCCCTCTGCTGCAGAAGCTGCAGCAGCACCAGCTGCCCAGTTGCGGCTCCTACAGCATAGCTGCTGTAAAAGAAACAGCGGCAGCAGCTACAGCAGCAGCAGCAGCAGGTGAGTCGGAGGAGGGAAGTCAGCGGAGCCGTGGCCGGGGACTTGAAGTCTCTCGGCAGTTGCTTCGCAGGGTAATATGGTCTGCTGCTGGCTGACCGGGCCCCTGCTGCTGCTGCTGCTGCTGCAGCAAGCAGCAGCAGTGCCCTCGGCGGGCCCAGTGCCCGTGGCGCGGGTGGACAGCCTGCAGCAGCAGCAGCTGCAGCAGCTGCAGCAGCTGCAGCAGCAGCAGCGGCGGGGGACCTTCCCCGCTGCAGCTCAGGCTGCGGGCCGGCGGCGGGGGCCCCCCGGGTCCCCGCGGGGGGCCCCCTTCAAGGGGGGCCCCCCCTTCAAGGGGGGCCCCCCACCCCGCGGGGGGGGCCCCCGGGGGCCCCCCCCAGCAGAACTCGAGGGCCCCGGACCCGAGGGCCTCGTGGCCCGCATTATGGCCCAAGTGCCGCTGCTGTGGGCCTCGCAGTGGAGGCCTTTGCTGCTGGCAGCAGCAGAGCAGCCGCGAGCAGCAAGAGCAGCAGCACACCGCGACGTTGCTGCTGCAGTTGAAAGCTACTGCAGGCAGCAGCTCGAAGCAGCAGGACTTGCCGAGCATGCAGCAGCAGAAGAGGCCCTTGCTTCTGCTGCCAAGGTACTCAGCGACGGGGCCCTCATCATGCTCTCCCTGGGGGGCCCCCTCAGCAGCAGCAGCAGCAGCAGCAGCGGGGACTTGCTGCAGAAGGAGGCGCCCGCGCCGCAGCCCACGATGTACGACGACCCCGTGGGGCCCGCTGCTGCTGCAGCAGAAGACAGAGAGAAGCAGCAGCGGCAGCGCATGCAGCAGCTGCTGCTGCCGCCGCTGGGCCTCTGGGGAGCAGCAGATGCTTCCCGGTGGCGCCAAGACATTGCCCTGAGGCAGATGCTACAGCAGCAGCAGCAGCAGCAGCAGCTGGGGTGGGCGAACTCCCCGTAGAAGAGGGATGGACGTAAGGTAGAGCGAGCAGCAGCAGCAGCAGCAGCAGCAAGAGCTGCTGCTGCAGGTGCTGCTGCTGCAGGTGCTGCTGCTGCAGGTGCTGCTGTAGTGTCACAGGCAATGCGCAGCGACAGAGGCACGGATGCCGGCTATCCTGTGTGCGCCTCTGGCTGCTGCTGCAGCAGCAGAAGTGCTGCTGCTGCAGCAGCCGCAGAAGTGCTGCTGCTGCAGCAGCAGCAGCAGTGCTGCTGCTGCTGCTTTGCCGGGGCCAGGCCGAGGGTCGATTTGAGGCTGCAGTGTCTCGACTTAATTCAATTCAGGTGTTTGATTTTTCACTTTGTTGCAACAAGCAGCTAGCTAGCTAGCTAGCTAGCTAGCTAGGCCATTCATTAGCCGCTTAGCTAGCTGACTACCCCCCAGCTAACCTTCTAGCTAGCGGCTAGCTAGCCGGGGATTTAATAGCCTAGCTAGCCAGCTAGCTGGCCAGCTAGCTAGCCAGCTAGCTAGCCAGCCAGCTAGCCAGCAGGTTAGCTTGCTGGGCGGCTAGTGGCGTAGCTAGCTAGCTAGACGGCCAATGGCCCAGCCAGCTAGCTAGCTAGGTCCCAGCTGGCCAGCTAGCTGGCTCTCAGCTAGCCAGCTCGCTAGCCCCCAGCTAGCTATATCTTCGCACGTGCGCAGGTAGCCAGCTAGCTGGGTAAGTTATGCATGACTGTAGCTAGCTAGCTAGCTAGCTAGCTAGCTAGCTAGCTGCTGTGTCTCAGCTAGCTAGCTGGCCAATTTGGTGGCCAGCTAGCTAGTTGGATAGCTGACTGGCTAGCTGGCTAGCTACCTAACTACCTAGCTAGGCAGCTACCTACCTAGCCACTTAGCTAGCTAGCTAGCTAGCTAGCTAGCTAGATGGCTGGCTAGTTGGTCGGCTAGCTAGCCAGCTAGCCAGCTAGCTAGCTAGCTTGTTGGCTAGCTAGCTAGGCAACTTGGGAATTGGCCGTTGGTTCGGTGGTTGACAGAGGAGACTAAAGCGCGCTACGTAAGAGTCAAGAGCACATTGCCGCTGCTGCAGCAGCCCGTTGCTGCTGCAGCAGCCCGTTGCTGCAGCTGCTGTTGCAGCTCGCCGCAGCAGCAGCAGCAGCAGCCGGTATTAGCGGCGGCGCGCTGCGCTGCTGCAGCAGCGCGCCGCGTATGCAGCTCGTAGCTGCCCCTAAATGCCTGCGTGCGGCCTTCGCCGCTGCTGCTGCTGCAGCAGCCCGGCCGCGCCACCGCAGCAGCAGCAGCAGCAGCAGCAGCAGCAGCTCAGGTCTGGTCCAGCAGCGAAGACCCCCACAGCGCCTTCGTGGCCTCGTAAGTGGCCAGCAGCACAGCACAAGAGGGTACAATCTTCAGCAGCCGCGGCAGCAGCCCCACACTGAAGCCCCGCACTCCCTGGGCCCTGTAGACTTCTGCTGCTGCTGCTCGCAGGCCCCACCACAGGCCCTGGGGGCCCCCGAGGGGCCCCCCCGGCTGGGGGCCCCCCTTGGGGGCCCCCCCCGGGGCCTGGGGGCCCCCCCGGGGCGGGGCTCCCCCGATGGAGGCCCCCCGGGGGCCCCCCGGGGGGGCCCCCGGGGGGGCCCCCGGGGGCCCCATTTGCGCAGACTGGATGCGGGTCTTGAGGACATCAAAGGGGTGGGTGAGGACACAAGCAACTGCTGCTGAAGAGGCCCCCGAGAGGAAGGGAATGAGGGCCCTGTCCCTGAACTCCTGCGCAGCGCTGCTGCTGCTGCTGCTGCTGCTGCTGCTGCTGCTGAAGAGGCGCGTGAGGGCCTCGGAAGTGGCAGCAGTGAGGGGCCAGTAGAAAGCAGAGAAAGGAGCGTCTCGAATTACTGTGGGGAGGACTCCTTTGAAGAGGCCCCCGAGGCCCTCGGCCTTGAGGGTTTGCTGCAGCAGCGCGAGCGCCGCGCTGCGGGGCCCCCTGCTGCTGCTGCTGCTGCTGCTGCTGCAGGGGGCGGGGGCGCAGCAGCGGGCCTGCAGCTGCGTGCGCACCAGCTCCACGGGCGCCGTGCACACCACTGCTGCAGTGCGAGCAGCAACGCCAGCAGCAGCAGCAGAACCCTCGGGGTCTCTTCTTTCATAAAGAGAAAAGAAAATTATATTTGAAGGAACTAAAACACAAATGGCGGGGCCCACTCCTCTCCAGAACACCAGGGGCCCCTTCGCGCGGTACAGGCTCAGCGCCACCTTCACGCTGCTGCTCCTGCCCCCCCTGCTGCTGCTGCTGCTGCTGCTGCTGGGGGCCCCGCTGCTGCTGCTGCTCGCCAGCTCCCGCCAGGGCGCCGCGGCCGCTGCTGCTGCGTTGAACCGCCACGCGGCGGCAGCAGGAGCAGCAGCAGCAGCGGGAGCAGGAGCAGCAGCAGCAGCGGGAGCAGCAGCAGCAGCAGCAGAAGCCACGGACGTGTACTGCCAGTAGTTCTTCACAACATCGAAAGGCGTGCAAAGTAAAGCGACGAGAGAGCCGCTGACGGCGCTGCTGAGGCACACCTGCTGGATGTCCATCGTAGCAGCAGCAGCAGCAGCAGCACAAGCAGCAGCAGCAGCAGCAAGCTCCTGCTGCTGCTGGCAGTGTAGCTCCGGCGGGAGCTAAATCGTGCGTCCAAAGGACACCGCTGCTGCTGCTGCTGCTGACCAGATGACTGCTGCTGCTGCGGCAAGCAGTCTTCGTGCTGCGGCTGCTGCTGCTGTTGCTTCTGACGCTGTTGCTGCTGCTGCGGTTGCGGGTGACGAACAATCCTTTTCACTACTAGCTAAAATTCTGCCGCAGCTGCTGCTGCTTCTGCATGCGGCGCCTGCTGCTGCTGCTGCGACAGCTGCTGCTGCTGTCTCCGACTCGCTGCTGCTTCCAGCGCTTTCCCGGATGCTGCAGCTGCTGCGGGTGCCGCTGCTGTGGCTGCAGCAGCAGCTGCAGCAGCTGCTGCTACTCTCCTGCTGCTGCTGCTGCAGCTGCTGCTTCTGCTGCTGCTGCTGCTGCAGATGGCAAGAAGGCAGCAAATGAAAATGATGGTGACAAAATGAAGGGGAGGCGGGCAGTCAAGCCATGAGGATGGGGTCTGCCTGTGTGCTGTAGCAGCAGCTGCTGCTGCTGCTGTCGCTGCTGTTGCTGCTGCTTCTTAGCAGCAGCGACGAGAAACTTAAACAAAAAACAAATTGCCTTGTCAATATTGTGAGCACGCGGAGTTCGGCGGGCTGTTGCTGCTGCTGCAACAGCTGCTGCTGCTGCTGCCAATGCATGCAGCGCCCAAGGCAGCGGTGTAGATATAACTGAAGCAGCAAGTCACTACGAGCTGCTGCTGAATTTTATTTTTAATATCTTCAGAGAAGCAGCAGCAACTCAGGGGCCCCCGCAGAGACGGAAGGCTGTGGGGCCCGGGCCCCCGAGCAGCTGCAGCAGCAGCAGCAGCAGCAGCAGCACCAGGGTTCCCGGGCCATCCTCGCACGCTTTTGCCGCTGCAGGGAACCTCTAGCGAATCCAAAAAATAAAATTTAAATTTGGTTTCTCTTTTTTAGCGCCAGCTGCTGCACTTGAGGTGTATGTACACTCCACGCCTGCGGCCTAAGCTGCTGCTGCGCTGCTGCTGCTCTTGGCTGCTTTTGGCCGCTGCCTGAGGCCATTTGGCTGCTGCGGCGGAGCCCTGCGGCAGCAGCAGCAGCAGCTGCTGCTGCGGCCCAGTGGTCCAGACCGCTGCTCACGTGCCACCGGCCCCAAGCAGCAGCAGCAAACAGCGGCGCAGCACGGGCAGCAGCAGCAAGCAGCAGCGCAGCAAGAGCAGCAGCAGCAAGCAGCAGCGCAGCACAAATGCACCTCAGCAGCAAATTGGCTCTTCAGCTGTCTGCGCAGTAGTGGAAGTCTGCGTGCATGCACTCCCGTAGATACACAATAAATGCATTTGCATGCAAATATATTTTTCAATAAATAAACAAATAAATAAATAAATACATAAATAAATTAGTAAATTTGTTCATTTATGCAAAACAGAAAAGTAAAAACAGCCCTAGCGACTGCAGCAAGACCTGGGGTGTACGTACACCCCAAGCAGCAGCAGCAACTGCTGCGGCTGCAAACATGAACACCAAAAAATTGTTGCGGCAGCAGCAACTGCACGCTGCACCTGCTGCTGCTGCTGCTGCACCTTCTGCTGCTGCACCTGCTGCTGCTGCACCTGCTACACAGGCAGCAGCAACCCGCGAGCATCTGAAGAAAGTGCGGGCTACTGCAGCAGCAGCAGCAGCAGCAGCAGCAGTTAAGTCGCAGCACGTTGCCACTGTCGACGAAAACAAATGCGTTTTTGAAGCCTGGAGGCGCCGAAATGCAAAGCGTAGCCTAAGTCCCTTGCTGCTGCTGCTGCTGCTGCTGCTGCTTCTGCTGCTGCTGCTGCTGCTGCTTCTGCTGCTGCTGCTGCTGCTGCTTCTGCTGCTGCTGCTGCCGCTGCTGCAAGTGTCCTTTAGGGGTACACGCAGAAGATGTGGGAAGTACAGAGGCTCTCCAGACGCGTCAAGGCCAGCAGCAAACAGAAAGTGGAAGCAAAGAGCAGCAAGTCCAGCATCCTGCAGCAGCAACAACAGCAACAGCAGCAGCAGCAGCAGCAGCAGCAGCGTCACGACAACGCCCGGCAGCTCGCTGAAACCCCACCGCTGCAGTGCAGCACCTGCCTCTACTGCTGCACCTAAACTACCGCTGCTGCTGCTGCTGCGTGCACTGCACTTGCTGCTGCCGCAGCGCCGCCGCCGCCGCCGCCGCTGCTGCCGCTGCTGCTGCTGCTGCTGCTCACGTGACGAGGGCGAAGCAGAACTGCAGCAGCAGCAGCGCAAAAGCAGCAACGCGCAGCAGCCGCAGCGCCTCCGCCTTCTGCCGCAAACGCGCGAAGATGACAAACAAGTCCAGCAGACACAGCGAGGTGTATATACACCCCGAAGACAGCCGCAGCTGCGCGGGGCCCCACAGCCCCGACCGCAGCGACAGGTCCGCGAGCCCTGCAGCAGCAGCAAAACCATTAAATCAATTTAATTAATCAATTAATTAATTAATTAAATTGATTTAGTTTATTATTTAAGTTGCCGTCGAAAATGAAGTGCAGAGTGGACAGATACGCGCGCAAACGCGGGACACCGGGAACAGACACAGCTGCTGCTGCTGCTGCGGCTGCTGCTGCTGCACCTACCCCGCAGCAGTGTCACGAAGAGGCAAAGACCCGCAGCAGCAAAAAGACACGCCGACCACCACCACATACCCCCAGCAGAACGCAGGGCATCTCCTGCAACAGCAGCAGCAGCAGCAACAGCAGCAACAGCAGCACATGCAACAGGGAGTGCAACACGAAGAGCCAGTCCTGGAAAGAAGCAGCAGCAGCAGCATTAGCAGCAACAGCCGAAGCAGCAGCAACAGCAGCAAGGACAGCCACAACGACCAAAATAGCAGTCGCAGCAGGACCAGGACCAGCAGCAGCAGCAGCACGACCAGCAGCAGCAACACCAGCAGCAGCAGCAGCAACAGCGGCAGCAGCAATGCCCCACGGCTTGGTTTTGTGGCATAGACAATGACTGGGCCGTGGTGCAGCTGACTCAGGCGCTCGAAGTCCGCTGAGAAGCACAAAAGGAAATAAATAAATAAATAAATAAATAAATAAATAAATATAAATAAATAAATAAATATAAATAAATAAATAAATAATTGATGACAGTTGTTTCACCACTTGAAGAGGAATGAACGGGAAAAGAACAAAAGAAAACGGAGAGAAGACACGAAAAGGACGAATGAGAAAAAAGAAGCAAATCAGGCGACAGCAGCAGCAGCAGCAGCTGCTGCTGCTGCTGCTGAGGCCCCAGGGAGGAGCCTTCCCGAGACAAAAATAGTGCAGCAGCAGCAGCGGCAGCAGCAGTAGCAGCAGCAGTAGTAGCAGCAGCACCAGCAGCGGGAGGCTCACACTGCGGCGCGGCGTTATCGAGCGAAGCACCTGCTGCGCCTGCGCCACTGCTGCTGCTGCTGCTGCTGCTGCTGCTGCTGAGGGCGTCGCCCGGGGGCCTGATGCTGCAGACCGGCAGCCCCACAGAAATGGCCCCGTCCGGCAGCACGAACTGCGGGGGGGCCCCTTTTGCTGCTGCTCTTCCCTGACACAGCAGCGAGAAAGAAGAGACATGGAAGAGAAAAGGTTCTCCGCAGTCCAAGTACCTCGCGCTCAGCAGGCTGGGACGTGCTGCTGCTGCTGCTGCTGCTGCTGCTGCTGCGGGGGGCGCGGGGGGCGCAGAGGGCGCGGCGGGCGCGGCTACGGCGGGCAGAGGTGCAGCTGCTGCGGAGTCGCTCGGGGGTACTGCTGCTGCTGCTGCTGCTGCTGCTGCTGCTGAGCCGCTGCTGCACAGAGACAGCAAGTCCGAAGAGTGCGAAGGCGCTTCAGGGGGGCCCATGGGGGCAGACAGAGGGTGGCCAGGCAGGCCAGGGGCGGAGGGCGAGTCCTCCATTGCTGCTGCTGCTGCTGCTGCTGCTGCTGCTGTTAGTGGTGTCTCTTACGGCGCTGCTGCTGCCGTTGGCGGCGCCGATGAAGCTGCTGCTGCGAATCCTGACGGTTGTGCCCGTGAAGCTGCTGCGGATGCTGCTGCTGCTGCGGTTTACTGCTGCTGTTTACGGTGCCCCTACAGCTGCTGCTGCTTCTGCGGGTGCAGCAGCAGGAGAACTGCAGTTGCTGCTGCTGCAACTGGCCTGCTGCGTTGCCGACGGAGATGGCCTCAATGGGCAAAAATAACACTACCTCGGGCAAGAGCTGCAGCAGCAAAGGCAGAAGCAGTAACTGCAGCAGCAGCAGCAGCAGCAGCCATGGCACAGCTGCCACGGCCTGGAGCACTGGCTTCGGGGCCCAGGTGAGGCGTCCTTGGCTACTAAAAAGAGAGACGCACCCAGTGAGTATCAGCTTCGTTGTAAAGCATCTGCGGCTGCTGCTGCTGCTGCTGCTGCAGCAACAGTAGCAGCAGCAGCAGCAGCAGCAGTAGCAGCAGAGCGTTCAAGCCTACGCTGGGGCTGCAGCGGCGTGACTCGGCATGACTGCATGTTTACTAGCGGAGGGAATTTCCTCTTAGCCAAAATTCTGTCTTTGAAATAAAATTATTCCCTCAAATTGCTCCGCGCTGCACGGGGAAGGCGTGCATAATAAAAACAGCAGCAGCAGCAGCAGCAGCAGCAGCAGCAGGTCCACTGCCGCTGGCCCCTCTCCGGCGCACCGCCACTGAAGTCGGCCGCAGCAAACTGCTGCCTACGCTGCTGCAGCAACGTGAAATAGATTTGTGTCAGTCCATGCGGCTCTGGCCTGCACACTAGCAGCTGCAGCAGCGGCGGCCGCAGCAACAGCAGCGGCAGCAGCAGCAGCAGCAGCGGCAGCCATGAGAACAGCCGCAAGGACGGCGAATCTGTTGAAGGGGCCCCTGCGGTCTCTGTAAGTGTCGCAGCAAAGCCATTTATGCCGTGCGGCCTCATGCCGCTGCGTTAGCAGCAGCAGCAGCAGCAGCGGCCAAACGAGAAACAGCAACTGCGTTAATAACGCCGGCAGCACCAGCGTGAACGCCAACTGTATGAGCTTTCGGGGCAGCCGCTACAGAGACGATGCCAGCAGCAGCAGCAACAGCAGCCACAGCAACAGCAGCAGCAACAGCAGCCACAGCAGCAGCAACAACAGCCACAGCAGCAGCAGCAGCAGCAGCACGAGCCAAAGCACCAGGCCCCAGATGGTAGTAAAAGAAGAATCCGAAGGAGCAGAAGGGATCTTCCCTGCGTACGGCGCAGCAGCAGCAGGATGCAGCAGCAGCAACAGCAGCAACAGCAGCAGCACGGCCACGCTGCAGCAACCCGACGACCTTTTGCTGCAGGTGCAGTCTGACGGGAGGCACAGCGATGAGGGCCCACATTTGACAGAAGGAGTAGTGCCATCCTCAGCAGCATCGGCAGCTGCTGCTTCGGCTTCTGTTGCTGCTGCTGCTGCTGCGGCGGCGGCGGCGGACAGTGCAGCAGCTGCTGCAGGTGCAGCAGCAGCAGCAGGACCAGACTGGAGGGCAGCAGACGACGAGACAGAGTCTCTGTATTCTTATTATTCTGCGCCCGACTGCCTGCAGCGCGCAGACGCGAGCTGCTGCTGCAGTCCCGTTGCTGCTGCTTGCTGCAGCAGCCCCAGCAGCAGCAGCGACGCGGCAGCAGCCAAAGCAGCACCCGAGGAAGCCAGCAGCTTCATCGAGTGCCTTAGGAGGGCTGCTAGCAGCACAGCAGCTCCCGTGCTGCAGAAGGCTGCGTCTGAAACCTACACGAAGCAGCAGCAGCAGCAGCTGCTGCCGCTGCCGAACAAGGAGCAGCAGCAGCGGCAGCGATCGTCGCCTGTTCAGAGCGAAGCAGCAGCACAGAATGGCGCTGCAGGCCCTTCGCTGCGGCAGCAACTGTGGCTGCCGCAGCAGTTCATGCGGCAGCAGCAGCAGCAGCGGCAGCAGCAGCAGCGGCAGCAGCAACAGCAGCAGCAGCAGCAGCAGCAAGGGGAGGCCTCAAGTCCCCTCATAAGAAAGAAGGACCTCCAGCTGATGTACAGCGTCGTCACTGCCTCTGACAGCCAGAAGCAGCAGCAGCTGCAGCAGCAGCTGCTGCTGCTGCAGCTGCCACAGCAAGAGAGAGAACACCCCCCTTTGAGCTGCCGCTGGCCCGATGCCACAGACCCCGTAGCAGCAGCAGCAGCAGCAGCAATCTCGATAAAGGGGCCCCCTCAGCTGCTGCACGGCAGCGCCCATCATGCAAACAGCGCCTGCCGTCGGTCTCGGAGGCCCTCGCTGCCGCTGCGCTGCCGTTTGCTGCAGCAGCCGCTGCTGCAGGAGCAGCAGCAGCAGCAGCTGCAGCAGCTCGGGGCGGCTTCCTACGATTTCAGCGGCAGCAGCAACCAGCTGCTGTCTGTTGCTGCTGCTAGGCGCCGCTGCGTCTCCTGCGATGAAGGCGCGCCTGACAAGCAGCAGCAGCAGCACCGGCTGCTGCTGCTGCTGCACGGACGGCCTGCCCTCAGCAGCAGCAGCAGCAGCAGCAGCAGCAGGTACGGCGACAGCAGCAGCCCCTCCGTTCGCGGCCGGCTAGGTGTACAGACACCCCAAACCACGGTGTCACTTCCTGCTGCAGAAACTGACACGCTGGGTGCAGATACGCCGCTGGGAGCAGCAGCAGCAGCAGCAGCAGCAACAGCAGCAGCAACAGAAACAGAAGCAACCACGGCAACAGTAGCAGCAGCTCCTGCAGACCGGCATGAAACAAAAACGGCGTTGGAGGCCGCTACGGTGACAGAGAGCAGCAGCAGCAGCAGCAGCAACAGCAGCAGCAGCAGCAACAGCAGCAGCAGCAGCAGCAACCTCCGGCCTCAGCTAGCTGTGGAAACGCGGAGCGCCAGTGCTACGCCGTGGTTGTCACCTGCAGCATCAGTTGCTGCAGAGCCGCAAGTAGCAGCGGCTGCTGCAGCGGCAGCAGCAGCAGCAGCAGCGGCACACAAAGGCGGCGCTGCAACAAACCTATTCCTGCAGCTTCCACCGCCACGGTCCCAAACAGCTGCGGGGGAGGTGGAGTGGACTGAAGTGCAGCGGCAGCAGCAGCAGCTGCTGCTGCAGCAGCCGCTGCAGCAGCTCCAGCTGCAGCAGCAGCAACAACAACAGCAACGCACAGCTGAATCTCCACATGAGGATTCCTGGTGGGAGGGACGGAGGGCCACTGTCTGCACGGAAGCAGCAGCAGCAGCAGCAGCGCCAGCAGGAGCAGCAGCAGCAGCAGCAGCAGCAGCGGCTTCGCTTTCTGCTGCTGATGGGACCCCTGGGCAGCAGCGGCCGCTGCACTTGCGGCACCCCACACCTTTGCTCGGGTGTACAGACAGCTCAGGCCCCGCATGCAACAGCGCGTGGAGGACCCCCTGCAGCAGCGCAGCAGGAAGCAGCGCTGCTGCGACTCCAGGGAGTGCAGCAGCAGCAGCATCTGCTGCTGCTGCTGGCTTCTTGTCGCCCCTAACAGCAAACAGCAGCTGCCTCAATACCCCTTTCTGTCAAACGCCCACAGCTGTGGGGCCCCTCCGAAAAGAGGCCCCTTACCTCCAGCCTGTTTGCTTCCTGCCGCTGCCGCAGCAGCTGCAGCAGCAGCAGCAGCAGCAGCAGCAGGGCGACAGCCAGGTGGCCGCTCTTCTGCCTGGCAGCCGGGCGTCTGCTAGCCCGTTGACAACGCAGGCTCGGCTGCTGCAGGACCAGCAGCAGCAGCAGCAGCAGCACCTCAAGTCCCCGCAGCAGCAGCTTCAAGTGCAGCAGCAGCAACAGCAGCAGCAAGAGCAGCAGCAGCAAACGCTACAGGAAGGACCAGTCGAGTTCTTAAGCGTATGTTTAGCTCCCAGCAACAGTGCAGCAGTAACGGCAACTGATGTAGTGTCCCAAGCGCGGCAGCAGCAGCAGCAGCAGCACTGGAACAGCAGCAAGGAAGATCTGTATTCGTCGCGCGATCTGGCTGGCTGCGTGGCAGACCTCAGCAGCAGCAGCAGCAGCAGCAGCAGCAGCGAGTACAGGAATGTTTCAAACTGGGACCTTCTTTCCTTCATTAGGGACGAGGCGTCAAGCCGTCGTGTCCGCCCAGCAGCAGCAGCAGCTGCTGCTGCTGCTGCTGCTTTTGCAGCAGCAGCTGCTGCTGCACCTCCTCCTTTCGGACGAAGGCCTGCCACAACTGTCCCTGCAGCAACAATGCCAGCAGCAGCAGCAGCAGCAGCAGCAGCAGCAGCGCTGCAGGGAAGCTCTGACTTGTCAGTGCCGAATGAAAGTGCACTTTTGAAGCGCAGGAGCGACGGAGTTGCGCTGCTCACAGAGACCCCAGCGAAGAGCCAGCAGCAGCAGCAGCAGCAACAGCAGCAGCTGCGTGTTTTGCTGCAGCAGCTGCAGCAGCAACAGACTGCAACAGCCTCAAACCGCATCATGTACGGCGTCAGCAGGGCTAGTAGTGTTTACACCGTGATGGAAGGCCCCGAGCCTGCAGCAGCAGCAGCAGCAGCAGCAGCTGCTGCTGCTGCTGCTGCAAGCCCATCAAAGCGCCACCGCAGCGACGGGTCACTTGCTCCTCCCCGCACACAAGTGTGGGGCCCCATACCCCTTCAGGACTCCCTAAGGGCCTCTCCAGAAGTAGCCTCGCAGCAGCCACTGCAGCAGCTGCTGCAGCAACAGCAGCAGCAGCAGCAGCGGCAGAATTTCGTGCCACCGGATGACACACATGCGAACATACTCACTATGAAGAGCCGCCAAGTCCCCGGCGAGCCACTGCTGTTGAATCCGCCGCAGCAGCAACTGCAGCAACTGCAGCAAGTGCAGCAGCTGCAGCAGCAGCAGCAGCAGCTGGCTGGCTCGCTGCAGGGCTTCTGCGCTCGCCGTGGCCCTGCGGACCCGCTGCTGTGCAGCAGGGGCCCCTACGCAGCAGCAGCAGATTACGGGGGCCCCTACTCGCCGCCCACGTGCGGCAGCCAGCAGCGGGCGTCGCCGCTGCAGCAGCAGCAGCAGCAGCAAAAGGCCAAGCTGCACAGGGGAGAGGCCTCCATCCCCGAGACGCAGCTGCGGAGTTTGTTGCAGGTGCCTTACAAGTTAGAATGTGTTGTTTACTTTGGGGCAGTGTTGTGTCTTGACGCGCTGCTGTACGAGGTCACAATGATGCCGCTGCAGGCCCTGCGCGTGCTGCTGCTGCTGCTGCTGCTGCTGCTGCGCCGCTGCTGCTGCTGCGCCAGGCGCTTGGGCCGGGCCTGCAGCGGCTCCCGCCTCCTCAGCAGCGCCCCGAGGCGGCTGCGTGCGGCACCGCGTGCTTTGGGGGCTGCTGCGGCTGCTGCTGCAGCAGCAGCAGCTGCTGCTGCTGCTGCAGCAGCAGCAGCAGCACTGACGCTCAGGCGATGGGGGAGAAAAGCAGTGGCTCCACTCCTAGGGCGCTTCCGGCTGCTGATGAGTTTTGCTGTGCTGCGGCAGCAGCAGGAGCAGCAGCCCCGGCGGCGCCTGTCGCACCCAGCGGCTGCAGCAGCGGCAGCAGCAGCAGCAGCAGCAGCGACTGCTGCTGCTGCTGCTGCTGCTGCTGCGGCACGCAAAAGATCCGCCTCCTGCTGCATCCCCTTGGGCCGCAGCCGCGGCCTCTCCAGCAACTTCGAAGCCCCCAGGGCCCCGCTGCGGCTTCGGGCAGCTAGTGCTTCTTGGAGTACTCAGCAGCCAATTTCAGTGCAGCTGTCTGCTGCTGCTGCTGCTGCTGCTGGCGGCGGCGGCGGAGGTGCAGCAGGAGCAGCTGCTGCTGCTGCTGGGCGCAGCACGAGGAGAAGCGGGGGTCGTGGGGAGAGCAGCTCGTGGCCGCTGCTGCCGCCGGTTGGGACTTGCTCAGAAGCAGCGCCTGCAGCTGCTGCAGCAGCAGCAGAAGCAGCAAGAGCAGCAGCAGCAGGAGCTTCCGCACTGCCGCTGCGCAGCTCCCCGCGCCCGCGCCCAGTGAGGGCGTCCACTGTGGCCTCGCTGGCCACGCCACGGGCAGCAGCAGCAGGAACAGCAGCAGCAACAGCAACAGCAGCAGCAGCAACAGCGACTGCAGCTCGTGCAGCAGGACAGCCACAAGCCGCAGCAGCAGACGCAGAGTCTCGTCCCGTAGCTAACTTGAGCGCGTCTGCTCAGCAGCAGCAGCAGCAGCAGGAGCGGCATTCAGGGGTGAAGCGCAGCTTCGACGCCGCCGCGGCTCCGCCCCCTCCTCCGCCTCCGCCTCCGCAGCAGCAGCAGCAGCAGCAGCAGCAGCAGGAGGCGGGAGTGGGTGGCTTGTGCATATCGGCGCCGGACTTGTGCGGGTTTTTGCGTTTTTCGGTGCTGGGGCTGTGCGCGCTGCTGCTGGGGTGTATAGACACCTCAATCGTGTACCACTGCATCCGCGCGCAACCCTTCATGAAACTTTATGTCATTTTCAACATGTTGGACTTTTTCGAGAAGCTCTGGCGCAGCGTGGGCCGCGACGCCCTCGACGAGCTCATGCGCCACGCCACCGGCCTCCTCCACGCGGCAGCAGCGCAGCAGCAGCAGCAGCAGCAGCGGCAGCAGCAGCAGCAGCAGCAGCAGCGGCAGCGGCAGCGGCAGCGGCGGTGGGGGGCGTGGGGCGGGAGGCGCAGGGGCAGTCAGGGAGGCGCTGCTGCGGAGGAGGAGGGGGAGGCGGCTGCTGCTGCTGCTGCTGCTGCTGCAGCGAAGGAGGACCGCTGGGCTGCAGTGGCTGCTGCTGCTGAGCGCGCTGCAGCGCTGCTCTCCCCCAGAAACGTCTGGGTCCGTTTGCTGCTGCTCTATGGTGGGGTTGTTGTTTATGTTCTTGTGCATGCGCTGATGCACCTCATTCGAGTCCTCAGCCTCAACATTGCCATCAACTCCTCGGAGGTCAGCTCCTGCTGCTGCTGCTGCTGCTGCTGCTGCTGCTCCTTCTCCTGATGCTGCTGGTGCCTTTCTGCTGCTCCTGCTGCTGCTCTTGCTGCTGCGCTTGCTGCTCCTGCTGCTGCTGCTGCTGCTGTCTTGCTGCTGCTTCTGCTGCTGCTGCTGTGTTGCTGCTGCTGTTGCAGTTGTCGCTGCTGTTGCTGCTGCGTCCCTGCTGCTTGCGTCGCCCCCGTTCCCCCCGTTGCTCATGAACCGCCCTCCCGCCTCCCCCAGCCGCCGCTGCTGCCGCTGCTGCTGCTGCTGCTGCTGCTGCAGTCCGCGATGTTCCTGATGCTGGTGACGAACAACTTTGGAGAAATAAAGTCTTCCGTTTTCAAAAAGTACTCTGCAGTGCAGCTCTACTCCGTTGTTGCTGAAGACACAGTAGAGCGTTTTCATCTTTGCTGCGATGCTTTTATTGTTTCCCTCAAAGTCGCAACTGCTGCTTCCGCCAAAACTGTTTCCCCCGCCGGCGTCTGCAGCTGGCTGGTGCGCCTGCTGCTGCTGCTGCTGCTGCTGCTCCTGGGGTGGGGGCTGCTGTTAGCTGTATAACCGAACATAGACTCTTGGAAGTAGAAGAATCCACAGATTAATCCAATAACCGCTGCTGCTGCTCGGGTGGGGGCTGCTGCTGCTCGGGTGGGGCTGCTGCTGCTGCTCGGATCGAGGCTGCTGCTGCTGCTGGGGTGGGGGCTGCTGCTGCCTGGGTGGGGGCTGCTGCTGCTGCTGGGGTGGGGGCTGCTGCTGCTGCTCGGGTGCGGGCTGCTGCTGCTGCTCGGGTGCGGGCTGCTGCTGCTGGGGTGGGTGCTGCTGCTGCTGCTGCGGGGGTGCAAGGGGCGATGCTGCAGCGGAGGGCCAGAGGGTGCCTGCAGCTGCGGCCGCGGCGCCTCGTGCCCCTGCCGCTGGTGCAGTGAGTGCTGCTGCTGCTGCTGCTGCTGCTGCTGCAGTGTGGGGTCTTCTTGCTAGAGATGTGTGTGGACTGGTTTAAATATATTTTCCTTGTCAAGTTCAACAAGATACCCGTCGAGTCCTTCGCGCACTACCAAAATGTAAACCCTAAGCCCTACGTCTTAAACCCTAAACCCTAAATCCTTTTTGCAGCTAGCCGACCGGCTTTTTAGCTGCTGCAGCTCTTGCCCGCAGTGCTGCTGCGCTGCGCTCACCCCAGCCAAAGCTAAGGCTTCGGGATTAGGGTTTAGGGCTTAGAGTTTAGGGTTTGGGGTTTAGGGTTTAGGGTTTGTGCTTCAGGTGCTGATAGCTGATGTGCTTCTGGCGCGAGTGCCTGCGGCTGCTGCACTTATTCCTAAATTTGTCTATTCTGTTCCTTGCTGGGGCTGCTACTCATTTTCTCATATTCCCGCGAGGTAGGGTTTAGGGTTTAGGGTTTAGGGTTTAGGGTTTAAGATTTAGGGTTTAGGGTTTAGGGTTTAGGGTTTAAGATTTAGGGTTTAGGGTTTAGGGTTTAGGTCTTGGGTCGCGTACTGCGTGCTTCTTTTTGAGGTGGCTAGCTGTATGCATCGATTGGTGCATCATCTGGTGTGGCTGCTGCTGCTGCTGCTGCTGCTCGTGATGCTGCTGCTGCTCTTGCTGCTGCTGGTGGGGTTGTTGTGTTTCCTGCTGCAGGCGGATTGGCTTCATGTCGATCCACATAGTTACCCTAATAAGTTGTGTGCTGCCCAAGTAGGCGAGCGGCTTTTGCTGCTGCTGCTGCTGCTGCTGCTGTTGCTGCTGCTGCTGCTACTACTGCTCCTGCTGCTGTGGCAGGTGCTGCTGCTGGTGTGCTGCTGCTGCTGCTGCCGTGGCAGGCGTTGCTGCTGCTGGGCAACCTGTTTCCCGCCTGCATCCTGTTGCTGCTTCTGCTGCTGCTGCTGCTGCTGCAGGGTCAGCTGGAGGTCTGCCTCAGCTGTTGCATGCGCTGTGGTTGTGTGGCTTTGTCTTTTGGGACTTAAGGTATGCATTTGAGGTGTACGTACACCTCGAGCCTCCCGCAGCCGCCCTGAGGTGTACAGACAGTGCAGGGATGCCCCATTTTGCTGCTGCTGCTGCTGCTGCTGCTCGGGCTTTTTGCTGCATTCTGAGGTATACAGACAGCTCAGGGGTGCTTCATTTTGCTGCTGCTGCTGATGCTGCTGGGGGCTCCTGTTGCCTCCTGAGGTGTACAGACAGTGCAGTGGCGCTTCAGCTTGCTGCTGCTGCTGCTGCTGCTGCTGCTGCCTCTTTTATCAGGTGCTGCTCTCTCTCGTGGTCGTCGCCTTCGCCATTAAACGCCGCAGCCGCCTCACCTCCATTGAGGAGTCCATGACGAAGATAAACGGCCAGTGAGGGTTTAGGGTTTAGGGTTTAGGGTTTAGGCTTTGCGGCTGACCTTGGGGCTGCATGCGCTCCACCCTGCGCGCCCTGACGTTGTAGGCATTTGCATGCATGCATAAGGCGCCTAAGGCGCATGCATGCATGCATGCATGCATGCATGCATGCATGGGGGGCTTAAGCCCCCATTCATGCATGCATGCATGCATGCAAGCTGC
>NW_013541458.1:467864-476165 GCF_000499545.2 Eimeria tenella
ATGCATGCATGCATGCATGCATAGGGCCCCAAAAGATGGTTGCATGCATGCAAGATGATTGCATGCATGCAAGCATGCAAATTTGCATGCAAGCATGCAAATTTACACAACCAAAGCATGCATGCATGCGTGCATGAATGGGGTTTGTGGATGTGGGGCCCTGCATGCATGCATGCATGCATGCATACATGCATGCATGCGTGGGATGTGTGGGTGTGGGGCCCTGGGGCTTTTGAGGGCCTCTGCTGCACAGGCGCATGCAGGCGCACAGGCCCGGCAGCATATGGCGGCGCTGCTGCTGCATTTGTGCTGCAGCAGCGCCGGGAGATGCTGCTGCTGCAGATGCAGCAGCATCTGCCGGCGCTGCTGCTGCATTTGTGCAACAGCAGCAGCCCTTTTGGGGCTTTGCTGCTTCGGGTTTGTTTCAGATTTCCACCTTTTTGACCCACAAGCAGCAAAAATCAACAAATGAAGCAACAGAAAAAAACTCTGCAGACGCGGGACTGCGGGCGCTGCGGTGTACGTACACCTCAAGCTCCAGCCGTTAAAGCTAACACCCAACCAGCCAGCCATTTAGGGTTTAGGGTTTAGGGTTTAGGGTTTAGGGTTTATGGTTTAGGGTTTGAAGCAGACGGCTGCTACGGGCGAGTCACTAAACAAGTTTGCCGGCATTAATTAAATAATTATTGGCTGTATTAACCAAATATGTATTATATTAATTAAATATTCATTATATTAATGAAATATTAGTTATATTAATTAAACATTTATTATATTTTTATAATAATAAAAACCTATCCATTTGCTGAACTTCAGGTGTATCGACACCTCCCGCTGTCGCAGCTGAGGTGTACGTACACCTCAAAAAGGCCGCACTGCATTTGGCCGCAGCGGCCGGAGAGCCAGGCAGCAGCAGCAGCAGCAGCAGCAGCATGAACAGCAGCGGAAGCAGCATCAGCAGCAGCAGCAGTACCAAAAGCAGCACCACCACCAGCAGCAGCGTCAGGAGTACCAGCAGCAACAGCAGCAGCAGCAGCAGAAGCAGCAGGAGCAGCAAAAGTAACTGCTGCGCTGCACGGAAGCAGCAAAAGCTTTTGAGAAGCAATTGCACTCCCCAAGGTTTGGATGAAAGTTGAAAAGACAATTAAAAAAGGTGAAAGGAAAAGAAAGGGAAGAAAGAAAATGAAAAGAAAAGAAGATGAAAATACAAGAAAATGAAAATAAAAGAAGGAAGATGAAAAAAGAAAAGGAGGAAAGAAAATAAAGAAAAGAAATGAGAAAAGAAAATCAGAAAGAAAGAAAGAAAGTGAAAAAAAAAGAAAAATGGAAAGAGAAAGAAATAAAGTAAATCAAGAAAAAAAGAAATAAAAAAACGCGAATGAAGAAGTAAATTGAAAAAGAAAGAAATAAAGAAAGGAAAGAAAGAACTCAAAAAAAGGAAAGAAGGTGAAAAAGGCAAAAAATTAGGAAAAAAGAAAAAGAAATAAAGAAACAAATCGAAAAGAGAAACAAATAAAGGAAAGTGGAGGGAACAAATAAAAAACAGGAGAAAGAAAGTGAAAAAGAATAAGAGAAAATAAAAAGAAATAAAGAAATAAATTCAAAAAATAAATAAATGGAAACAAAAATATACAATTGGACAGACCGGGGATTGATCCCGGGACCTCCTGAATGCAAATCAGGCGTGATACCACTACACCATCCGCCCCGTTGTGGCCGCTGCTGCTGCTGCTGCTGCTCAGAGGCGCAACAGCAGCAGCCCCGCGTTCGCAGCGGCCTGCAGCAGAACAGCTGCAGCAGCTCTGCTGCTGCAGCCGCCCTGCGCTACCTGGTGGAGAGACCGCTGCTGCTGCGGCTGCTGCTGCTTCTGCAGTTTGCTGCTGATGGGGGGAGCAGCAAATCATCAAAGAATCCAGGGCGGATGGTGTAGTGGTATCACGCCTGATTTGCATTCAGGAGGTCCCGGGATGAATCCCCGGTCCGTCCAGTCTTGTCTATTAATTGTTCTTTTTATCTTTTTGCTGCTGCTGCTGCAGCAAAGTTTTGGCTTTTCAAGAGCCCTGCTGCTTTTGCTGTTTTTGTTCGAAGTGGCTGCCGCTTCGGCTGCTGCTTCCCGCAGTCATTTTATTATTTAAAAGCTGCCAATGAGCCTTTTGTGTTCATTTAGAGAGGCTTTGCTGCTGCATGAGTTTATTTTTGCTGCTTCTGCAGCCCTCCTGCACCAGTTTGGGGTGTACATACACATCCTGCAGGCCGCCTTTTGCTGCAGAGCTCTTTTGAATCTTTTGGAGGCCAAAATGCCAAAAAAGAAAATCTTTAAAGACAAGAAGCAGCTCCTGCAGAAGCAGGATGCTTCTGCTGCAGCAGCAAGAAGCAGTGCAGCCTCTGCTGCAGGAGCAAGCAGCAGTGCGGCCTCTGCTGCAGCAGCAGCAGCAGCACCAGCAAGGCAACGCGGCACTCCGGCAGCTCTACAGAGAAGAAGTCACGGCTCGACTTGTAGGGCTTTGGGGGAGCTGGGAGAGCAGCAAATTAAGAAATAAAAAGATTTAAAATAAAATTAAAAACAAAATTAAACGAAGTAACTTAATCGCATGCGGCCTACTGAGCTGTCAAGACACCCGAAGAACCCACGGCGCCGAGAGCCCGGCGGTGATGCAAAACGAAGTCAACATTAAATCAAAATTTTGAAATAAATGAACTGAATTAAATTTAATTTAATTTAAGTAAAAGATTTCAACAAATTACTTTCAAGCTGTTCAAACGAAGGATAAGGACACAGAAGATGCCCGAGCACGCCGCGCTGGGGGCCCCCCGGCTGTGGGCCGCTGCGGCTCAGTCAAATGAAGTAATCAAATGGATTAATGGAACTATAAATTAAATTAAAAGAAATTAATGATTAAAATTATAAAAATGTTTAAATGCTCCTTTCATTCTGCTGCGAATAGCCTGCGCATACACCGCAGCGCCTTCGCATGCAGCCCGGACTCACCAGCCTTTGCTCTCGGGGCCCCCCGCTGGTATTTTTAGTTTATTTTAATCAAAAAGGCAAATATTTGTTAGTTAATGCCCATGTTATTGATAATTTAATACTCATTTCGCGTTTAAACCGGATTGCAGGGGCCGGGGGCCCCCCTCTGGCCCCTTCCCTCTCTCATTTCGGGGGCTTTGACTTACCCATGCATCCCAGCTAGGCCCCCTGAGGCTGCTGCCAGTCCTGCAGCAGCACCTGTGCATCCTCTGTGCTGCTGCAGCGCAGCAGCAGCTCCGCTGCAGCCGTTTTGCTGCTGCAGCGCAGCAGCAGCAAAAAGGATGCAGCGGCGCCTGCGGCTTCGCTGCGCAGGCCAGAGACCGCAGCTCCCCCGCCTGGGGACCCCCTCCCTTTGGGGGCCCCCCCCCTCTGCTTCTCCAACAGCAGCAGCAGCAGCAGCAGCAGCAGCGGGAAAGGACTGCAGCAAAGGCCCCCGCGGGGCCCCCAACTGCGCAGGCCCTGCTGCAGCAGCAACGCGCCCTCTGTCTTATATCTCTCGTCTCTTCCGCAATTTCCTTCCTGGCTCTGCAGCAGGGGGCCCACCTGAGGGGCCCCTACAGGTAGGGGGGCCCCCCTGGGGCCCCCAGAAGGGTCCGGGGGGCCCCGAAGAGGCCCCAGGGGGCCCCCCGGGGACGCTGCCCGGAGAGCCACCCGCAGCAGCCCCTGCTGCTGCTGCTGCTGAAGCGGGCCTCGCAAAGCTTTCCGGGGCAGCCCTGGGACCAATACCTGCAGCAGCAGCAGCAGCACGTGCAGCAGCAGCAGCAGCTACTGCTGCGCCTGCTGCTGCTGCGGACGGGGCCCAGCGGCAGACGGAAGCAGCAGAAGGTGCAGCGCCAACAGCACGCTTGCGAGGAGCAGCAGCAGCAGCGCCAGCAGCAGCCACAGCGGCAGTAGCAGCAGCAGCTGCAGCAAACCGCACCGATGCTGCAGCAGGGCCGCAGCAGGGATGGAGGAGTGACCGCGGGGGGCCCCCAAGCAGCAGCATTTTGGTCAGGGGGCCCCTGCTTAGTGGGGGCCCCCCGAGGGGGCCCCTCTCTAGTGGGGGCCCCCGGAGGGGACCCCTGCCGCAGATCTCTGTTGCTGCTGAAGTTGTTTTGAGGCCCCCGCCGACTTCGCTGCAGCTGCTGCGCGCGCGGCTGCCCGCAGCAGCAGCACCAGCAGCAGCAGCAGCAGCAGGAACAGTAGGCCCCTTCTCAGGCTTTTTGGACAGCAGCGGCAGCAGCAGCAGCAGCAGCGGCGGCAGCAGCAGGGGTCAGTCAGAACTGCCTTTGTTCGGATTTCGCGCAGGTGGGGCTGATGACCCTGCAGCAAGCATGTGCTATAGCCAGCAGCAGCAGCAGCAACAGCAGCAAGCAGCAGCAATGGACCTATTCAAAGGCAGCGCTGCATTGCTGCAGCAGCAGCCAGTGGTCTTGCCTGACAGTGAGACGGCTATCTACAGCGCGAGGGTGCAGGAAGCACTGAAGCAGCTGCAGCAACAGCAGCAGCAGCAGCAGCAGCAGCAGCAAGTGCCTCCAGGCAGGAATCGAAAAGCTGCTGCTGCAGAGAGCCCCACAGGGCCGCAGCAGCCGTCAGTCCAGCTGGCGCTGCAGATGCTGCGGCAGCAAGCTTCTTCAGGCAAAGTAGCAGCAGCAACAACAACAGCAACAGCAGCAGCAGCAGCGGCCGCAGCAGCAGCAGCAGCAACTGCAGCAGCAGCAGCAGGCGAGCCATTAAAGAGAATGTCCCTCAGGAAGGCTGCGCACCTTCAGGAGCAGCTGCAGGAGCAGCTGCAGCAGCAGCAGCTGCTGCTGCAGCAGCAGCAGCAGGAACGGATCGAAGCTGTTGCACGGGCAGTGCGCCAGTATGACGCTGTGAGGCTCCCCCCTCCCATCAGCAGCAGCACCAGCGCCGATGCAGCAGCAGCAGCAGCAGCAGCAGACCCAGCAGCAACTGATGTTTTCGGTGACCCGCAGCAAAACCCTGCTGCCGTGCTGCAGTCAGCTCTTGGGGCCCTAGAGGCGAGTGTGCTGCAGGGGGTCTCCACTGCAGCAGCAGCAGCAGCAGCAAAAGGCAGCCCAGCAACAGAAACGAGCCCGACAGCAGCAGCAGCATCAGAACCAGCCTCAACGGCAACAGCAGCAGCAGCAGCAGCAACCCCAGCAGCAGCAGCAGCAGCTGGCGCTAGCAGCGACTTGCGGGTCGAGCTGCTGAGCCACCTCTCCTGGATCCGCTGGGCCCTTAAGCGAGTGGGAGTTGCTGCTGTGGGGCCCCTTGAGCTGCTGCTGCAGCGCGCAGCAAAACAGCTGCGGGGCCCCAAGGGGGGCCCCCAGGGGGGCCCCCCGCTGCAGCCTAGGCTGATCTCTAGGCGGCTGGCGACTCCTTGTCTATTTGCCCTCAGGGAGTGGGTGGCGCAGCAGCAGCAGCTTGCTGCTGCTGAGCAGCAGCAGCAGCAGCTGCAGCAGCAGGAGGAGGAGGAGGAGCAGCAGCAGCAGCAGCAAGTTGCTGCTGCACTGGCTGAGCTGCTGCACAGAGCAGCAGAAGAGACCTTCCAGAAGCACGGCCTGGCCCTGCCCCGCATTCAAACCCTCACAAGTCTTTTGCTAGATGAAGCTTCTGCAGCGCGTTCGCAGCTGCTGCTGCTGCAGCAGCAGCAGCAGCAGCAGGAGCAGCAGCAGGCGCGGGCAGTGCCAGCCGCTGATGAGGGTGCGGAGCCCACAGAAGGAAAGGCGAAGGAGCAGAGAGCGGCAGCAGCAGCAGCAACAGCAGATCCAGCAGCAGCAGCAGCAGCAGAAGGCGACGCAGCAGAGCCGGACGCTGCAGCAGCTTATCTCGAGTCCCTACGTAGCCAAGCTGCAGCACGGAGGCACCAGTTCCTGCTGGACTTTGCTCAGCAGCAGCAGCAGCAGCAGCAGCAGGAAAGCCTGCGTTCAGCGGCAGCAGCAGCTGCTGCACCTCCGCCACTCTCCCTCCTGCACCCAAGCGCCCCCGGGGCCCTCCTAGGGCCCCCCTTAGGGGCCCCCCAGGGGACCCCTAAGGGGGGCCCCCTGGGGGCCCCCAAGGGGGCCCCCAAGGGGGCCCCGGCAGGTTCTGGGGGCCCCCCCGGGGGGACCATGGGGGCCCTGGACGCAAACAATATAACTGTGGCGCTGCTTGCTGCGCATCTGCAGCAGCAGCCAGAAAGGGTACTGACCCTGGCGAAGGCGCTGCTGGAGGGGCCCCCGGGGGGCCCCCAGGTGACCCTGGGGTCCAGCTTGACTGAGGAGGAGGCGGAGTTCTTGAGTGATGAGTTGAACTGCCTGCACAGGCTCAGACTCAGCAGCAGAACTGGACTGCAGCAGCAGCAGCAGCAGCAGCAGCAGCAGCAGCAGCAGCAGCAGTGGAGGGCGCCCCCGGTCGTTGCTGTGCTCGGCCATGTCGACCACGGCAAAACCACCCTCTTGGACGCCCTGCGCAGGTGCTGCTGCTGCTGCAACTACGTGCTGCTGCTGCTGCTGCGTGCTTCTGCTGCTGCTGCTGCTGCTGCTGTTAGTGGTTGCTGCTGCGGCAGGCTGCTGCGGCTGCCACTGCTCGCCGCTGGTGCTGCAGCTGTCGCTGGTGTCTTCTGCTGCCTGCTGCTGACGTGAACTCAGGCGTTTTTTGCCCTTGAGGCGCTAGGGTTTAGGGTTTAGGGTTTAGGGTTTAGGGTTTATGGTTTCAGGTCGAGTGTGGCGTCCACTGAAGCTGGGGGCATCACCCAGACGGTGAGCAGCAGCAGCTTCAGCCTGCCCTGCTCCGCCCCCCCCCCGCAGCAGCAGCAGCAGCAGCAGCAGCAGCAGGTGACCTGCGTGGACACGCCGGGGCACGCAGCCTTCGCGTCGATGCGGCGGCGGGGAGCAGCAGCAACAGACATTGCGCTGCTGGTGGTTGCTGGAGATGAAGGAGTAAAACCCCAAACTTTGGAAAGTTTGAAATTAATAAAAGACAAAAATATTCTTTCCATTGTTGTTGTCACCAAGATGGACAGGCCGGGCGCCAGCGTCGAACGGTGCGCTGCTGCTGCTGCTGCTGCTGCTGTTACGCGGCTGCTGCTGCGCTGCTGCTGCTGCTGCTGCTGCTGTTACGCGGCTGCTGCTGCGCTGCTGCTGATGCGCTGATGCTAGTGAGACGCTGCTGCTGACGCGATGCTGCAGCTGCGCCGCTGCTGCTGCTGCGCTGCTGCTGTCCTTTGTGTCATGCGGCTTGCACTTTTGTCTTTTTTTTTGCCATCTGAGGTCTATTTTGCTGCTTTTTTGCTTCATTTAAATTTGAAAAAACAAAAACAATAAATAATAAACAACACATAATATAAATAAAAAGAAGCAAAAAAACCAAATAATCGGATAAATGCCACTACAGCAGCGCGAAAGAACTGCTGCATGCAGCAGCAAACTTCTGCCACCCCACACATTCCTAAAAGTCATTTTTTACTTTTTACACCTATTAGTTTATTTTTAAATTAAAAGTACCATTTTAATTGAATAATTCACTTTTGAAAATGCAGGGGCCCCAAGGTGCATGCATGCATCTCACTTTGGCAAAAATGAGAAATAAAAATACTTTTGAAAAGCCACGAGAAGAGTTTTTAAATTTCTTTTTGCATGCATCTTTCCAATTTAATAAATTCATAAATGCCATTTAAATGTTTAAGTGCCATAAAAGTGCATTTGCACGCATTTTGTGCTGCTTTTCTCCTTCTATAATTCACTTTTCCCTTGCTGCTAGCCATTGCTGCTGCTGCTGCTGCTGCTGCTGCTGCAGCGTGAAGAAGCAGCTCGGGGCTCTGGGCGTTGTGAGCTACGAAGACGGCGGCGATGTCCCGGTGCGCTGCAGCTGCCCACTAGCCACAGCTCTCGAACTCACGCTTTAGGGTTTAGGGTTTAGGGTTTAGGGTTTAGGGTTTAGGGTTTGTTGCTGCGCAGTTTGTGGGCGTGAGTGCGAAAACTGGAGAAGGGCTGGAGGAGTTGGGTGCGGCGATTTCGCTGCTGGCGGGGTCATTGGACCATTTGCTGCTGCCGGGCCCGCCGCCCTGGGGGGCCCCAGGGGGGCCCCCGGGGGGCCCCCCGGGGGGCCTCCCGGGGGCCCCCGCGAGGGGCCTCGTGCTGGACTCTGTAGTGGACCCTAGCCGGGGCCGTCTTCTCCGCGTCATTGTCCGTTCGGGGTACTTCAGAGAAGGCTCTTGGGTGGCTGTGGGGCCCCACTTTGCCCGCATTAAGCGCCTTTACAAGCCCCCGCAGCCGGGGGGGCCCCCGGGGGGCCCCCCCGGGGGCCCCCCC
>NW_013541458.1:476265-493897 GCF_000499545.2 Eimeria tenella
CAGCAGCAGCAGCAGCAGCAGCAGCAGCAGCAGGGCCGAACCTCCAAGGCCCGCTGCGCCATAGCAGCAAGCTTTGCTGCCTGCTGCTGCGTCTTTGTCTGCATCACCAGCTGCCCCGCAGAAGCTTCCAACTCCCCCAGCCCTCCGATCTCCACCGCCTCATTCATTCCTGCAACAGTCACCCGCAGGGCCTCCCCGGGGCCCCCCGGGGGTGGGGCCCCGGGGAGGCCCTGCGGGTGACTGTTGCAGGAATGAATGAGGCGGTGGAGATCGGAGGGCTGGGGGAGTTGGAAGCTTCTGCGGGGCAGCTGGTGATGCAGACAAAGACGCAGCAGCAGGCAGCAAAGCTTGCTGCTATGGCGCAGCGGGCCTTGGAGGTTCGGCCCTGCTGCTGCTGCTGCTGCTGCTGCTGCTGCTGCTGCTGCTGGGAATAAGGCGGAGGCTCGCGGGCGCGTGGGGAGAGTGCTGGGGAGCTGCCGAGAGCTTCCGTGCGGGGCTTATGAAGGCGAAAGGGTTTAGGGTTTAGGGTTTAGGGTTTAGGGTTTAGTGCGTGCGGTGTGTGCAGGCGCGGTCCCTGCAGAAGCAGCAGGAAGGAGAAGCGCTGGAGGTGGGCGAGAGGGTCCAGGGGAAGGCGTTTGCGGGGTTTAGGGTTTAGGGCTGAGGGTTCAGGGTCTAGGGTTTAGGGTTTAGGGTTTGCGAGCAGGCCACAGTGTGGCGCGCGGAGCAGCTGCGGCACTCCGGCAGCAGCTTGCTGCCCGAGGTGGCGCTGGTGCTGAAGGCAGCAGACCAGGGCAGTCTGGAGGCAGTGGTCCACTGGTTAGCAGCAAAGAACCAGTGGACCAGGCAGCAGCCCGCGCTGCCTGCTGCAGTGCAGCAGGCGCTGGCCCGGGCCGCAGCCGCAGCAGCAGCAGCAGCCCCGCCAGCAGCAGCAGCAGCAGCGGCGCAGCAGGGGGGGGGGCCCCCGGGCAGCAGCAAAGAGGCGCTGCAGCAGCAGCTGCTGCTGCAGTGGAGGCCCCTTAGAGTGGTCAAGTCCGGTGTGGGGCCCGTCAGCCCCTCCGACGCCAACTACGCCAAACTCACGGGGGCCCTCTTGATAGCCTTCGGCGTTCCCTTTCTTGAAAACGTTGGCCAGGTGAGCCAGCTAGCTAGCTAGCTGGCTAGCTAGCTGGCTAGCTAGCTGGCTAGCTAGCTGGCTAGCTAGCTGGCTAGCTAGCTAGCTAGCTAGCTAGCCTGCCACTGGGAAGTTCAGCAGAGGCTTTCTCGAGCGGTTTGCGACTTGAGCAAAGATTAGCAGGGGAGGGCTGCGGGTGGTGCATTGGCCCGTGCGCGCCACTGGCTAGCTGGCTAGCTAGCTGGCTAGCTAGCTAGCTAGCTGGCTAGCTGGCTGGCTGGCTAGCTGGCTAGGCAGCCTGCTGCCCCTGTGGCCAGCCTGCTGCGTGTCAGTGTGCGAGGTGGGGCGTAGACGCTGCGGCCGAGCAGGCCTTACGGTTTAGGGTTTAGGGTTTAGGGTTTAGGGTTTAGGGTTTGGGGTTTGTTTCAGCTGGCGGAGGAGTGGGGCGTGCCCGTGCGGAGCCACAGCGTGGTGTACCGGCTGTTTGAGGACTTGGAGTTGATTTCGGACTTTCACTTCGGCAGCAAGTTTGTGCTGCAGCAAACAGCTCGTGCTGCAGTGACTCGCGTGGGCTTTTACTCTTTGAAGAAGAAAAAGGGGGGCCCCCAAGTTGTTCTGGGCCTCGAGGTCAAACAGGGGGCCCCCAGCACTCACCACCTTTACTCTTTGGTGCGTTTTTGCGGGTCCTGCGGTGTACGTACACCCCAGGCCCGGGGCTGCGGTGTACGTACACCTCGTGGGCCAGCTAGCTAGCTGGCGCGCCGGCCAGAAAGCTAGCTAGCTGCTGCTGGGCAGCTAGCTAGCTAGCTGCAGCTGCTGCAGTGTGGGGCCCCACAGCTGGCGCTGGGGGTTGCTTGTGGGGTTTGGGGAGCGCGGCTTCAGGTGTACGTACACCTGAGTGTACGTACACCTCAAAGGCCAGTGGCGAAGGCGCTCTTTTTCCGCAGAGTTCATTTTTATTTCTTTTGTTTGCAGATTCGGGACGGGAAGACACTGGTGGAGGGCCTGAAGGTGAAGTCGATGCAAAAAAGCAAAGAGGCAGTCTCGAGTTTGCCGAAAGGAAGTGAGCAGCAGCAGTTCAAGAACTTCCTCTCTTTTGCTTTTCTTCTTTTCCATTTTGCAGCTTTTCTTCTTTCTTTGTCTTTCTTTCAAAGCCTCTAACTGAGCCGGGGCCACGTGCAGCTGCATGCAGCTGCATGCAGCTGCATGCAGCAGCGGGCTTGTTCATTTCGCCCTTTGCTGCATGCATGCATTCTTTGGGGCTTTCCGTGCATGCGTTTGGGGCTTTCAGGCCGCGACGGCGCAGTCATTTTCGACAGCGACTTTGAGGGCTTTCGAGAAGGCGACGTGTTGGTGGCTTTTGAAGAAAAAGAAAAGAAGCCTCCGGCCTTTTTGCCGCAGCAGCATTTCATGAAGACTTCTTAATGAGGAAAAAGAAAATAAACCCTAATGGTTCTTTTTCGCGCGAAAGAATGACGTTTGCACTGTCTTTCAGAAAAGAAAGAAACTGGCCACATCAATGCAGAAACGAACATGCACTTGCCGCGTCTCCGGCTTTAAAATTGCAAAATAAACTTAAAAAAAAAGAAAAAGACATTAAATTGATGCTTTCCTTGATAAGAATGATACAGAAATGCAAGGAAGTGCAGAAACGCCCACGCAGGGCTCAGTTCAACTAAATTTGCAAAACTGGAAAACTGCCGGAAATTATAAAGTGAACTTTCGCGCCATTTCCCGCTGCAGTTTATTCTTTCTCGGTAGAGCTTCGCAAACTCGAAAACTTGAATTTTTCGCGTTCATGAATTCCGGGAACTTCAACATGGAAAGCTGGCGGCGACTCTTCCTTTTCCTGCAAAAACCCACCTGATCTTTTGAAATATTTGAATTAAAACGGTTGTATTCTTTTGCCATTTTAATAACTGGCGGGCTTTGGCGATCCCGGCGATTTTGCACGCTGCAGATATTCAAGAGCTGCCTATACACCCGAATCCAGGGGCACTTCCGCGCAGCCGCAGGCGTCAGTTCCGAAAGGTGCTTCTGCTGTTTGCAAAATAAGAAAGTTTGGCAATTCCCATGGGCATTTCGCGCGTGTATTTGACTTTAATTCTCACCCGAAATGCCCATTTCTTCTCGCAATGGATTTCTAGCCGCCGGAAAGCTGAAGCGCCTCCCAGCGCAAAGGACTCCGCCTCGCCTCCGAAACTGCGCGCCGACGGCGTGCCCGACGGAACGGCGGAGTCTGCAAAGTCGTTTTGGCAGCAAAAGACTTTTTGCAAACAAAAAGGCCGATTCGCCTTCGCCGGAAAGCACGCGGAGAGCCGCCAACTGCAGCAACTTGAATGCAAACCTGAACATGAACTTGGGTGATCCCGAGGCTCTCCGCGCGGGAAAGCCGCCGATCCGCAGGCCAAGAACAACTCAAGTAATATTGCTTTACATTTTTCGCACACGTGCTGCAGTTTGGCGAGGCTTTCTGCTCAAATCTGCTGCTGCACTCCCCAGGCGCACAGCTGCTCCCGCGCAAAGCTGAATGCCCCGTTCAAATCGCCGCGGACTTGCACAGCCAGGACTTCTGTGCGGGCCAGCTCTTCGCCCGTGCCTCTCAAGGCCAAGGCCTCAGCAGCTCGGTGGGATTCTTCTTGTTTTTTGTTTTCTGTCTTCGTCACTTTTTCCCAGTTCCAGCCCCCACAACTGCCACGCGGGTCGCGCAGCCACGCCCCAGCGCCTGCGCAGCCCCACTGCAAGCCCTTGGGCCGCAGCAGCTGCCGACACAGCAGCAGCAGCTGAGCCTCCAGGCACTCCCCGCTCCCCCACTTCGCCGCTCATGCAAAGACTCCCCGTCAGCAGGCGGGCAAGAACTTGCTGGTGAGCTTTACATTTTATTTTATTTTATTATATTATATTATTTTATTTTATTTTATTTTATTTGGTTTTTCAGGGGCTACAAGACCCCCCTGAAGACGCCTGAGGCCCCCAGCCGCCCGTTCACCCTCGGCGACGCCATGGTGAGCCATGAGGCTGTCTTGAATTTTTAAAAATTATTTTACAAGTTTTTATTTGCTGCTGCTTCTTAAAACTCCCAATTTGCTGCTCCCTATTTGCTGCTCCCCACTTGCTGCTGCTTACTTGCTGCTGCCAATTTGCTGCTGCTGCAGACTCGGGCTCGCTGCGCCTTCCTGCTGTCTCCTGCTGCTCCCCGCAAGCGCCAAACGTAGCAGCAGAAGTGCAGCAAGCAGCAGCACAGCAGCAGCACAGCAGCAGCACAGCAGCAGCACTGCATGCAGGGGCCCCCTGGAGGGGCCCCCCGAGGCCGCTGCTGCAGCGGGGGGCCCCTAAGCAGCAGCAAGGGCCCCAAGGGCAGCAGCAAAACCTCCACTTGGTGCTGCTGCTTCAGCAGCAAAAGCTGCACGTGACAAAGCTGAGGTCTCTGGCCAGCACATTTAGTTCAATTTATATTAAATTAATTTATCCAATTTATTTGCAATTTAATTATTTTGCATTTACTAATTTATTTGCAATTTAATTATTTTGCATTTACTAATTTATTTGCAATCTAATGATTTTCACTTGCAAAGAAAAATCTGGCCAGAGGCCTTCGGGCGGTCTCGAGAATTTCAAGGCAATGGTGCCTCGGAACAGCACAGCCCCGTACACGCTGCTGCTGCTGCTGCTGCTGCGGCTGCTGCTGCTGCTGCGGTGTTGAGGGCCTCGGCAGCTAGCGCCTCCGGGGCTTGAGTTGGCGCAGCAGCTGCTGCTGCGGCTGGGGCTGCAGCCCCTCGCCGAGAATGGGCAAAATGTCTGTGTGTCCTGCTGCGAGTCTGTCAGCAGCAAATTGATTCATTTTGGGATCCAAAAGAGCCAAAGGGTCTTCGCCGATCAGCAGCAGCTCCTTCCGGTCTGCTGCCTGCAGCCCGAGCCGCTTGTAAAGCGGCAGCACCCGACTCGGCTTCTCCGCGCGCCGGATCGCCTGCAGCAGCAGCAGCAGCAGCAGCAGCGCAGCAGCAGCAGCAGCCGCAAAGCAGACGCAAGCCACAGCGCCCAGCTGTAGGTACACCCCAAACACCCGCGCAGCTGCGCATACACCCCGCGCGCAGCCACAGCCCGCCGCCCTCCCTTCACTGCGCTGCTGCTGCTGCTGCTGCTACGCCGCTGCCGCCGCCGCTGCTGCTGCTGCTGCTGCTGCTGCTGGCTTACGAGGAGGGCCGCGAGCAGCGGGTCCTGGAGGGCGTTGGGCAGCAGCAAAGACTCCTCCACATTTTCAATTTTGTCAATTCGAATTCGAGTCCGCGCCTGGCGGTGGCCCCACATCTTCCGCCACTTCTTCGGCCGCTGCTTCCCCAGGTGCAGCTTCGGGCCCCGGAAGTGCTTCAGCACCGTCGCCCACACCTGCAGCAGCAGCAGCAGCAGCAGCAGCAGCAGCAGCAGCAGCGGCCGTGCAGCAGCAGACGCGGAGCTGAGTGGAAACGGGCGTGCGGCAGCTGCTGGCAGGGGCTAAAGAGTTAGCTGAAGTCCCGGCATATGTGCAAACAGCGCCAGCGCCCATTAAGCAGCTAGCTAGCTAGCTAGCTAGCTAGTTAGCTAGCTGGCTAGTTAGCTAGCTAGCTAGCTAGCTAGCTAGCTAACTAGCTAGCTAGCTAGCTAGCTAGCACCCTAGTCCAGCTAAACTCCTCTCCAGAGAGCCCTTCAGCTCTCTAGCTAGCTGGCCTGCTAGCTAGATGGCCTGCTAGCTAGCTAGGCTTCTAGCTAGATAGCCTTCTAGCTAGCTAGCTGTTTAGCTGTCTGGCTAGCTAGCCTCTAGCTAGTTAGCCTCCCACCCAGCAAGTCCCCTAGCAAGCCAGCCAACCAGCTAGCCAGCTAGCTAGCCAGCTAGCTAGCCAGCTAGCCAGCCAGCCCGCTAGCTAGCTAGCTAGCCAGCCAGCTAGCCAGCTAGCTAGGGAGTCGGAGGCGCGTACCCGGATGTGTTCGAGGAAGGGCTGGCCGAGGAGGAGCGTGCCGTCCTGCTGCTGCAGCAGCAGCACCCGCAGCAGCAGCAGCAGCCCCCCCTCCTTCTGCTGCACTCTATTCACATCATAAAAACGCCCCCTTTCCAGCCACCTTTTTCTCCCCCCAATTTCCGCCACCAAATATTCCCCACTTCGGCTTTTCCCGTCCCCCGCGGCCGCCAGCTTTTCCTGCGCCGGCGAGTGCAAAAGGGCCCCCAGGGGGGCCCCCCTGTACCCTCTCGGGGGGGCCCCCCGGGGGGGGCCCCCCGGGGCCCCGGGGGCCCCCGGGGCCCCCGTCAAGGGGGCCCCCCAAGGCCTGGGGGGCCCCCCGAAGGGGGGCCCCCCGGGGAAGCAGCCCGAGGGGCCCCAACACGCTCCAGAGCCCCGGGACCTGCAGACACCGGGGGGTGCTGCTGGCAGCAGAAAGCCAGAAACGAGCTGCTGCTGCTGCTGCTGCTGCGGGGGCAGGAGCAGCAGCACGAGCAGCAGCAGTACCCAGTTGGGCCTACGCTGCGCATGCATGCTTGTGGGGCCCCCGCAGCTCACCAGCCAGCCATTGCTGAGGCCAGCTGGGGGCCCCCTGGCTTCTGCTTCCCTCGGGGCCCCCAGAAGCAGCTGGGGGCCCCCAAAAATTGCCTTATTTTGATTTTAAAAAGATCTAATAAGGACTTTTATTTCAAATGTGGCTCTTCTGCAGCACAAACAGAACCCCTTCTGGAGCTGGGAGCCCCGGGGGCCCCCCTGGGGGCCCCGGGGCCCCAAGGGTTCTCGGGGCCCTCCGGCGGTCACTCAGGTGTCTGCTGTCATTTCGAGTTTAATTAACTCATTCTAAATGAATATTTTTAATTATTTCAAATAAATAATGCAAATTTGAGGCAAAGAGATGCTCAAAAAGGAGCTAACAGCAAAAAACACACACTGCGAGAGATCCACGGGGTCCCTGGGGGCCCCGGGGGCCCCCAAGGAGCCCCCAGCCTGACCCAGTATACCCTCGTTGTTGAGGGGCCCCCAAAGAGCTTCTGAGGATCCACTAAGGCGCCTCGTGGGGCACAGCAGCAGCAGCAGCAGCAGCAGCAGCTAGGCAGCCTTAGAAATCATTCATTCGCTTCGCTGTGCACTATATACTAAGAGAGTGTTAGCTGCAAGGGGGGCCCCAGAGCTGTGGGGCCCCCAGAAGTGTGGGGCCCCCAGAAGTGTGGGGCCCCCAGAGCTGTGGGGCCCCCAGAAGTGTGGGGCCCCACAGAAGTGTGGGGCCTCTGCTGCTGGGCGTGAGCTGAAGCGCTTTGTGTCCGCTGCTTCTCATGTTGCGCAAAGTTGCAAAAGTAAGGGCACATTAGCAGCACAGGTAGCAGCAGCAGCAGCAGCAGCAACAGCAACAGCAGCAACAGCAGCAGCAGCAGGCTGCGTGATCAGTAAGCTGCATGCGCTCAAAGCAGTGCTGCAGCAGTTCTTGCTGCTCTCGGTGCTGCTGCTGCTGCTGCTCGACGGCCCAGCTGCGAATGCGCAGCAAGTAGGATCTTAGCCTCATTTGCACTTCAGATCTTTTTCAATTTTTATTTTCCTTCCCAATTTAAATTTCCGATCTTTTTCAATATATATTTTCTTTTTGAATTTAAATTTCACATCTTTTTGAATTTAAACTTCAGATCTTTTTGAATTATAATTTCAGATCCTTTTGAATTTGAAGGAGGGTCCTTTTGATTTATTCTTCATTTAAATATTTTTAAACAAAATAAATAAATAGAAGAGCTACAGCAAAAGGAACGAATAAAAGTGCAGCAGCAAGCTGGGGTGTACGTACACCCCAGCTGTGCGCAGTGCGCCGCCGACGGATCTTCTTGAATTTGTTTATTTATTTTAAAATTGAATTTATTTTTAATTTATTTTTAAATTATTCTTTTTCAAATATATTTTAAATGCAGTTTCGTCTTTTTCAGCAGGAAACGAGGAGCTGCCGCGCTGCAGCAGAGCCCCGGCAGCCTCAGCCGCGTGCGAATTGCTGCAGTAAATAAATTAACTGATTTGCATTTATTCTTTTGGGTCTTTCTGTGCTTTTATTCTCTTGCTAGACTTGCTGCAGCAGCAGCAGCAGCAGCAGCAGCAGCAGCACACTGACTCCGTTCACATTTATATAGACATATATTATATATATCAGAGGGCCTCCTGCCCCTCATCGAGGTCTTCGCTGTCACTGGGGGCCCCCCTGCGGCCATCTGCCCCGTTGAAGTGTCTGCTGCTGCTGCTGCTGCTGCTGCAGCTGGAAGAAAGCGCAGGCTCTGCTGGGCTCGCGGGGCTTCTCTCCAGCTGCTGCAGCTGCTGCAGCTGCTGCAGCTGCTGCAGCTGCTGCTGCTCTTGCATGTCCCGCGGAAGAGCTGCTTCGACGTCTTCGCAGGTGAGCCGCTGCAGCAGCTGCTGCTGGTTCTGGTTTGCTGCTGCTTCCGCATTGCTTCTGCTGCTGCTGCTGCTGACGGCCTTACGCAGCAACGCTGACGGGTCCACGTGGCCAAAAAGGCGCAGCGCCTTCTGCCACAGACTGTGCTGCTGTTGCTGCTGCTGCTGCTGCTGCTGTCCCCCCAGAGCCACCCAGGTGGGCCTCAGGGGGGCCTCCAGGGGGCCCCCAAGGGCCCCGCTGCGCTCTGCTTCCAGCAGCAGCGAGAACAGCAGCTGCTTTGCTGCTTTTGCATGCAGCTTTGCTATCGCGTGGGTACAGAGGCCCAGGGGGGCCCCCAAGAGGGGCCCCCAAAGAAGGCGGCTGAGCGCAGGGAGGCGGGGGGCCACCCCCAGCAGCAGCGAGGAAGCAGAAAGAAAGAAAAGAGCAGCAGCAGCTGCAACACACACACGCGCCCCCGCTGCTGCTGCTGCTGCTGCTGCTGCTAGTGCTGCTGCAGGCGGGGCAGAGCCGTGGCCGCCTCTCGCCCCACTGCGTGCGTTGACGTCCGTAGCAGCCCCACAGAAAAACAGCAGCAGCAGCAGCAGCAGCAACAGCAACAGCAGCAGCTGCACCAGCAGCAGCAACAGCTACAGCAACAGCAGCCGCACTAGCAGCAGCTACACCAGCAGCAGCAGCAGCGCCAGCACCAGCAGCAGCAGCAGCGCCAGCACCAGCAGCACCACCACCACCACCAGCAGCAGCGTCAGCAGCAGCAGCAGCCACATCAGCAGCAGCAGCAGCAGCGGCAGCAGCAGCAGCAGCAGCAGCTCACCGACGAAGACATGCATGCCGAGGACGAGGTTGCTGAGCCCCACAGTTTCTTTTGCTGCTGCTGTCAGCCGCACCAGAGCCAACTGGCTGCGCCGCCAGCTGTCGCGGCAGGCAAAGGGCACTCCAGCAGCAGCAGCTGCAACAGCAGCAGCAGCAGCAGCAGCAGCGGAGTGGCAGCAAAAGAGAGCTTTCAAAGAAATGCCCTGGCCCTTTTCTGCTGCCAACTCCCAGCCTTCCGCTCCTCAGATGTACAGACACCCCACAACACCCCACAGTCACCCAAAATCTCTCAGCAGCAGCAGCAGCAGCAGCAGCAGCAGCAGCCGAGTGGCAGCAAAAGAGAGCTTTCAAAGAAATGCCCCGGTCCCCGGGGGCCCCTGAGTCCCCGGGAAGCCCTCGGGCTTCTAGGGGCCCCGGGGCCCCCAGGGGCCCCCAGACCCTCCAGCGGCCCAGGGGCCCCCAGGGGCCCCAAGACCCCAGGCCACTCCAGGGCTCTTGAGGGGCCCCCCAGGTCTTTTAATGAACCCTAGAGGGTTTCGGGGGGCCCCCTGGGGCCCTGCTGCTTCTGCCGGGCCCTGCTGCTGCTGCTGCTGCTGCTGCTGCTGAAATTAACTTTTCTTTCAGACTCACCCGTCAAAGCAGTTACCAGCCTTAGGGCCCTTTCAGGGGCAGAGTGTGGGGCCCCGCTGCGCTGCTGCGCTGCATCTTCAAAGGAAAAGAGCTTTTTGGGTTTGTAGGGGCCCCCGGGGGCCCCGGGGCCCCCGGGGCCCCCGGGGGCCCCTGGGGGCCCCAAATCCGTACCCTCTTGGCTGTCGCTGCGGACAGTCCTCACTGAAGTTTCCCCCTGGGCCTCCTGGGGCACAGACTTGCTGCTGCTGGGGGCCCCCGACTCGAGGGGGCCCCCCGGGCCGTGGGGGCCACCGGGGGGGCCCCCGTGGGGGCCCCCCGGGGGGCCCCCGTGGGGCCCCTCGTGGGAGCCCCTGGGGCCCGCTGAAGAGCCCAGGGGGCTGTGGGTACGGGTAGAAACCCCAGAGTCCCCTAAAGCTGCAGCAGTGTTGAGGCCCTTAGACAAAAAAGAAGATAAAGAAGAGCCTGGGGCCCCTCCCCCGAAGTTGTGGGGGTCTTCGCCTTCATGAAGAGCTGCGTAGGCCATGGTGAGGGGGCGAGAAGCTGCTGCGGCTGCTGCTGCTGCTGCTGCGCTGCTGCTGCTGCTGCGGTGGCGACAGGTGCTGCTGCTGCTGCGGCTGCTGCTGAGGCCGCGGCTGCTTGCTTCTGAAGCCGTCGGGAAGGGTTTTGGGGGCTGCTGCTGCAGCCTGCTGCGAGGGTTGTTGCTGTTTCAGCAGCAGCTGCTGCTGCTGCAGCAGCTGACGCGATAGACAGGGGAAGAAGCAGGCTGCTGCAGGGGAGCGCCAGGGCTACCGAGAAGGAACTTCGGGCATTAGTCTTTTTGTCTTTTTGCAATTATAAATAAAAAATAAAAAAGATAAAAGAAAACAATTCGAGTTGCAAACAAACGGCCGCAGCGCATGGGAGCTTCCGCCGCGTCACCCCGGCCGTCTCTCGAGCTGCTGCTGCTGCTGCTGCTGCTGCTCCTCGCCGCCCCGCTGCTGCAGCTTCGAAGTTCAATTTAAATTTGAGTTCAAATGTATCTATTTTCTTGCTTTTTTGCAGAAGCAAACAAAGACATTCGCTGCAGGAGCCGCGGCAGAGCCGCCCGGTCACCGCCAGAGTCACCACCGCCGCCCCGATACCCCGGCCACGCTAGCAGCTCCAGACACCTCGAAATAAAGATTTTATTATGTTTATTTAAATAAATTAAATTCTTTTACATTGAAAAAGGGTTATTTGTAGAGAATAAGTGCCATTTCGCGGCTGTTTCAGAGGTGTGCGCCACACCAGCGTGCGCCGCCCGAGCTGGCCCAGACAGAGTGTGCACTGGCATATGCGGGCTCTAAAGAACAGAAAAATGAAATTTCAATTTAATTTAATTTAATTTAATTTAATTTAACAAAATTAACTTCAATTTAAACCCAAAAGTGGTCTATTTGCCCGCCTGGCTGTCTGCCCGGCGGGCTTCCCCAGACACCGAGGGCGCCCATTGAAGCAAAAGCTCGCAGGGGCCCCCTAGGGGCCCCTGAGAGCTGTAGTACCCATATTTAAGTCTGAGCTGCTGCAGCAGCAGCAGCAGCTGCAGCAGCTCGGCGGGGGGCTTTAAAAAGGGGCCCTGCTGCTGCACGGGACCCCCAACAGCGGCTGCCGGGCCCTGCAGGTGCAACAAGGGGCCCCTGTGCATACACGCCATGAAGCAAAGCTGCAGCAGCGAAGCCTCAGCAGCAGAACTGCCGCTGCTGTGCTGCTGCTGCTCCTTCGCTGCTGCTGCTGCTGCTGCTGCACCAATTTCCCGCCTTTTCTTCTCAACTCCATCTGGGGCCCCGCGTTGGGCAGCTCCACGTAAACCCTAAACCCTAAGCCCTAGACTCCAAACCCTTGACCCTGATCCTCCAAGGACCTGCCCGGCTGTGCTGCTGCTGCTGCTGCCGCTCTGCCCGCATTAGAAGGGGCCTGGCAGCAGCAGCAGCAGGATCACCCTAGCCCTAAATTGGGAGCAGCAGCAAAACCCACGGAAGTGCAGCAGGACTGACTTTGCTGCTGCAGCATAGCTCTAGACTCTGCTGCAGTCACTTAAGGGCACCCTTGGGGGCCCAATAAGGAGGCCCTCCAGGCCCTTTGGGGGCCCCTTGGGGCCCCTCAGTCTGCTGGCTGTTGCTAAATAATAAAATAGAATTGCAGATAAAGCAGAAATGCAGCGTCAGCGGCAAAGACCAAAACAAACCCTAAACCCTAAACCCTAGGGCCCATGGGGCCCCTGCTGCTTGTAAACCCTAAACGGCTGGCTTAGTACCCTCTTTCCTGCTTCATGATCCGAAACTAAGGGGCCCGTCTGTGGGGCTCCCCTCTCTTATTGGGGCCTGGGGCCCCCAGGGGGCCCCCCTTTCCGGGGTCCCCCCTGGGGGCCCCCCTTTAGGGGGCCCCCCAGGGGGCCCCCCTTAGTGGGGCCCCCTGGTCTTTTTGCGGTTAAAGAAGTGCCCTAAAGAAAACTCGCGGTGGAAGCGCTTCCACCTCTGGGGGCCCCCAGAAGTGCGCTTTAGGGGGCCCCCAGAAGTGGGCTTTGGGGGGCCCCCCGAGGGGGCCCCTGGGGCGGACTTCAGGGGGCCCCCCGAGGTGGACTCTAAGGGGCCCCCTGAGCTGGACTCTGGGGGCCCCCCTGAGGTGGACTTTAGGGGGACCCCCGAGGCGGACTCCAGGGGGCCCCCCGAGTTGGTCTCTGGGGGCCCCCCTGAGGTGAACTCTGGGGGGCCCCCCGAGCTGGACTTTAGGGGGCCCCCAGAAGCGGAATCTTGGGGGCCCCCAGATGTCGATTCAGGGGGGCCCCCAGAAGTGGACCTATAGGATACAGTCCTGTTGGGGGCCCCTGAAATTGGCTGAAAGGGGGCCCCCGAGAGTTGCTGCTGGGGACCCCCTGGGATTGGCAGTTGTGGGGCCCCCGTAGGGAACAAAGAAACCTGGAGGGGGGCCCCCCAAGGCTTCTCAGCTTCTCCATTTGAAACAGCCACAGACTGGTCTGCTGCTGCTGCTGCGGCTGCTGTTGCTGCAGCTGAATCAGATGCAGAACCAGCAGGAGAGATGGCGAGGAGGTGCGCAGGGGTGTCAGCTGCAGCATTGGGTGCAGCAGCAGCAGCAGCATCAGCTGCAGCTGCTGCAGCGTCAGCTGCAGCAGGAGCTGCAGCAGGAGCTGCAGCAGGACTACCAGGACTATTTGCTGCAAAGATATCTAGAGAAGGGCTTGGGGCCCAAGGCCAGGCGCCCGAAGAGGGGGCCCCCAAAAGGGTACCTTCGGTGCTGCTAGGGGCCCCCCTTACTGGCTTGCTGCTGCTTAAAAAGGCTGCATGCAGGGGCCCCTTGGCAGGGGCCCCCGGGGCCCACAGGGGCCCCTGCCCAGGGGCCCCGGGGGCCCGCTGTGGGGCCTCTTCAAACAGGCATGATACAGAGGGGAGGCGGAAGAGGGGGCCCCCAGAACCCCCCGTTATGCCAGCAGCAGCAGGAGCAGGAGCAGCAGCAGCAGCTAGAGGGCCCCCAGGTGCTGCTGTAGTATCCCCTTCCTTATGCGCAGCAAGTGCTGCTGCAGGGGGGGCCCCCTGGGGGAATCCCAAGTCCATCTCTGTCACACAGGAGAGGGGGCGCCCAGGGTACCAGCTGCTGCTTCCTAGACTACTAATGATGCTTCTGCTGCTGCCGCTCCCGCTGCTGCTGCTGCTGCTGCTGCTAAGAAACGAGTCTGCTGCTGCCGGGCTGCGGGGCCCCTCAAGCACTGAAGACTCCCAAGTGGCCCGCAGCAGCTCGGGGGCTTTGGGTGCAACATCAGCAGCACTGAGGCCACTGCGCGAAGCAGCAGCAGCAGCTGCTGCTGCCGCTGCTGTTGCGGGGTCGCTCTCGTTGCTGCTCACGGACTGCAGCACTATGGAAGCCCAGCGCCGCTGCGCCGTTTCTGCAGGCACAAGCAGCAGCAAGCAGCAGCAAAGTCTGCAGCAGCAGCAACTTGCTCGGTCAGCAGCAGCAGCAGCAGCAGCAGCAAAAGCAGCAGCAGTCTCGGCAGAAACAAGGGAATAACAGAAACGATTGGCAGAGGCACTGGCCCCGGCAGCAAAAGCAGCAACAACAGCAGCAGTGAAAAACAAGCAGCAGCAGCAGCAGCAGCGGCCACAAAAGCAGCAGGAACAGCAGCACGGCAAAAGCAGCATCAAGCACGACAACAACACCAACAGCATCATTGAACGCAGCAGCAACGCCAGCAGCAGACCTGGCACAGCATCAACAGCGTCAGCAGCAGCAGCAGCACCACGCGCCGTAACAGCAGCAACAGCACCACGCGCAGCAGCAGCAGCACCACGCGCCGTAGCAGCAGCAGCAGCACCACGCGCAGCAGCAGCACCCCTCGCAGCAGCAGCACCAGCACCACGCGCCGCAGCAACAGCGGCACCCCGCGCAGCAGCAGCAGCAGCAGCAGCAGACCAATGAGGGAAAGAATTTGTCTGCAGACTGCGGGGGAGGCCTTGGGCAGCGGCAGCTTCAAAATGTGCTGCGGCTTCTGCAGCAGCGAGAAGTGCAGCGCGCGGCGGGCGGTGACTTCGAGGCCTTCTCCGTTCTGACAAACAACTTTAATTATTTATTTAATTTAATTACTTAAATTAATTTATACATTTATTTATTTATTTGACTGTTTAGTTTGCTTCGGGTGCTGCTGCTTCAGATGGCTCAGCAGCAGAAGGCGAAAGACACTGGACACGCGCGGGAGCCAACGCGCACACGCGCGACAGCAGCAGCAGCAGCAGCAACTACAGTAGCTGCAGCAGCAGCTGCAGCAGCAGGAACAGCAGCAGCTGCAGTAGCAGGAACAGCAGCAGCTGCAGTAGCAGCAGTAGAAGCAGCAGCAGAAAAAGAAGCAGCAGCAGCATCTCCAGCTGCTGCTGCAGCAGCAGCAGCAGCAGCTGCAACAGCAGCAGCAGCTGCTGCTGCTGCTGCAGCAGCAGCAGCAACGTACTTCTTTGGCAATGAATGGGTTTGCGCCGTGAGACAGGAGAAGCCTCACGAGTGGCAGCAAACCCCAAAAGACAGAATAGAAAAGAGGAGAAGGCAGCCGAGCAGAGAGTACGTACACCTCAGGCGAGGCCCCGTTGTCCAGCAGCAGCTCCGCCTGCAGCAGCAGCAGCAGCAGCAGCGAGTGAAACAGCGAGAAGGTGGCAAAGGCAAGGGCGTCTGCTCGAAGGCCAGCAGCAACAGCAGCAGCTGCTGCTTAGCAGCAGCAGCAACGGCAAGAGAGGCAGCAGCAATGGCATACAGAAGGCAGCAGCAGTTAAGGCGAAGCAGCAGCAGAAGCAGCAGCAGCAGCAACAGTAGTAACGGCAGAAGCTCAGAAGATCTCTGAGCCACACCAGCCTACAGCGCCATAACATGAATGCCAAATGTACACGCAGCAGCAGCAGCAGCAGCAGAATCCAGCAGCAGCAGTAGCAGCGGCAGCAGCAGCAAAATGCAGCAGTCCAAAGTCAGCAACCGCAACCGCTGCAGGTGCATGTCCAGTCTAGTATTGCATCCAAGTGGCCGCAGCAGCACCGAAGGTGGCAGCAGCCGAGCAGCAGCAGCAGCAACAGCAGCAGCAGCAGCAGCAGGACACGGAGCTGCAGCAACCGCCGAACTGAACTGACCAAAGGTAAGTTCCTGTTATTTGCTGCCTGCAGCAAAGCGGGAATGTCATCTCCGGCAGCAACAGCAACGGGGCGGCCCAGTGCTGCTGCTGCTGCTTCGAGAGCTCCGAAGCAGGGCAGTTCTGCTGCTGCTGCTGCTGCTGCTGCTGCGTCACCTGCTGCATCAGGAGTCCCATTTGGCGAAAGAGGAACAGCTGCTGCTGCTTGCCGCAGCTGGAACCGGCTGCTGGCTTTCAGCGCGTAGGCAGCAAGCCGCTTTGCTGCTGTTGCTGCTATTGCTGCTGCTGCTGCAGCACATTGCTTCTGAGCAGCAAAGGGCAGGGGGGCCTCGGGGGCCCCCCCAAAGGCCAGGAGGAGCCGAGCCTTCCCTTCTGCAGCTGCGCCGCATGCAGCAGCAACACTCAGCGGCGATAGTCCGTGCTGCAGCAGCAGCAGCAGCAGCAGCAGCAGGAAAACATAACGCAGCCGCAAAGCCACCGCACCACAGCTCAGCTTAAGGGGTAACAATAAGAGTGGCAGCAGCTGCACGTGCTGCTGTCGCTGCATCTGTTATGTTTGCTGCTACTGCTGCTTCTGCTGCTTCTGCTCCTGCAGCAGCAGCAGCAGCAGCTGCTGCTGCTGCTGCTGCTGCTTGAGACCCGCTGCTGAGCTTACCCTCATACAATTGGGGTTTCCTCCCCGCTGCAGGAGCCGCTGCAGCACTTCAGGCGAACTGGCTGCAGCAGCAGCTACCAAAAGTTTCCCTGAAGCGCAGCAAGGCCCTAAACCCTAAACCCTAAACCCTAAGCCCTAAACCCTAAACCCTGAAGCGCAGGGCATACTCTCAAGCTTAAAGTTTTGCTGCCTGGGCCGCAAGCAGCCTTTTGCTGCAGAGGCAGCGCAGCACTAGTGTGCGGGCCCAGCAGCCTGGAGCCGCAAGGGTTTGGGCTTTAGGGTTTAGGGTTTAGGGTTTAGGGTTTAGGGTTTGGGGTTACCGGGTTGTTCAGACATTTCTGCTATGAGGTGGTGCACCGCCAAGTCCCCCGAGTACAACAACCCCACCTCTCCGACAAGCAGCAGTGGGGCTTCTTTAAGCTTCTTGAGCAGCAGCTGCTGCTGCTCTGTGTCGCCCCCGTTTGCTGCTGCTGCTGCTGCTGCTGCACTTTTCCTGCTGAACAGCCAGCCTTCTGCTGCGGGCCCCAACCCGTAGGGGCCCCTCTTGGGGGGCTGCAGCACAGCAGGTAAGGGTACAGTACCCTTATGGGGGCCCCTGGGGCCCCATCTAATGCCCCCCAGGCCTTTGCTGCTGCTGCTGCTGCTGCTGTGTCTGCTGCCCCCAGCAGCAGCAGCAGCAGCTGATTTCTGCACACACAAGTGCGTGAAGCCGTTCGACATGCCCTCAGAGTCCTCGTCCTCTAGGGCTGGTTTGCTGCTGCTGCTGCTGCCGCTGCTGCCGTTGCTGCTGCTGCTGCTGCTGCTGCTGCTGCTGGGGCGTGCTGCGAAGAAGGCAGCCGAGGGCCAGCCAGAGTCGACGCTGCAGCCGTGAGAGAAAAGTGCTTCCAGCAGCTCCAGCTGCTGCTGCTGCTGCTGCAGCGCAGCAAAGACAACGTGCAGGCAGGCAGCGTCTCCAGCAAAAGCCAAAGAGTCCGCCTGCAAATGAGACAGAGACAGAAGCAGCAAATGCAATTCAAACACATCCAGCAGCAGCAGCAGCAGCAGCAACAAGCGGAGGCTCTTGCGGCGTCGCTGTGCCCCGTGAAGCCCCCTGAAAGTGTTGTTAGCTCCTCAGCAGCACCAGCACCAGCACCAGCCGCAGCAGCAGCAGCAGTTGCTGCTGCTGCTGCTGCTGCTGCTGCAGTGCAGCAGCCGCACCTGGTAGGGGCCCCCCTCGTCTTCCTTGAGAACAGCAACAAGGGCCTCGGGGTCTCTGCGTTCTATGGCCTGCTGCAGTCGAGCAGCAAAAGCAGCAGGAAAGAATCCCCTCAGAATACCCGAACATCTACAAGTCTCTTTTCGGGGCCCCTGGGGGCCCCCGGGGGCCCCCCGGGGGGCCCCCGCACGCCGGGGGGGGCCCCCCGGGGGGCCCAGGGGGGCC